>NW_028168247.1:50971-76181 GCF_964237585.1 Gallinula chloropus | reverse complement strand
GCCCCCCACGTGTGGGTCCCTATGGGGTCCCAGCCCCCCCCCCCCGGGCCGTGCCCCACACGTGTGGGTCGCTGTGGGGTCCCAGCCCCACACTTGGGGGTCCCAGCCCCACACTTGGGGGTCCCAGACCCCTATTTATGGGTCCCAGCCCCCCACCTGTGGGTCCTGCCCCCCACTTGTGGGTCCCAGCCCCCCACTTAGGGTTTCCTATGGGTCTCATCCCCCGACTTGTGGGTCCTGCCCCCCACTTGGGGGTCTCAGCCCCCCACTTGTGGGTCCCTATGGGCCCCAGCCCCCCATCTGTGGGTCCCTATGGGTCCCAGCCCCCCACTTGTGGGTCCCTGTGGGTCTCAGCCCCCCACTTGTGGGTCCCAGCCCCCTATTTATGGGTCCCAACCCCCCACTTGTGGGTCCCTATGGGCCCCAGCCCCCCACTTGTGGGTCCCTATGGGCCCCAGCCCCCCACTTGTGGGTCCCTATGGGCCCCAGCCCCCCATCTTTGGGTCCCTATGGGTCCCAACCCCCCACCTGTGGGTCCCTATGGGCCCCAGCCCCCCATCTTTGGGTCCCTATGGGCCCCAGCCCCCCCCCCGGGCCGTGCCCCACACGTGTGGGTCGCTGCCCCAGCCCTGCCTGGAGGACGTGGAGTCCCCGATCCGCGTCTCCGTCTCCTTCTCGCTGCCCCACGGCGACGGCGACGGCCCCGTCCTGCCCCCCAACCAGCCCCCGGCCTGGGCAGAGGTACCGGGGGGGCTGCTGTGGGGCTGGGGAGGTGTGGGGCAGGGGGTGGGGCTGGGGAGGTGTGGGGCAGGGGAGGTGTGGGGCTGGTTATGGGGCTGGTTATGGGGCAGAGGGTGGGGTGGGTGTGGGGCTGGTTATGGGGCTGAATGAGGTTGGTGTGGGGCTGGTTATGGGGCTGGTTATGGGGTGGGTGTGGGGCTGGTGTGGGGCTGGTGTGGGGCAGGGGAGGTGTGGGGCTGGTTATGGGGCGGATGTGGGGCTGGTGTGGGGCTGGTTATGGGGCTGGTTATGGGGTGGATGTGGGGCTGGTTATGGGGCTGGTTGTGGGGCGGGTGAGGGGTGGGTGTGGGGCTGGTTATGGGGCTGGTTATGGGGTGGGTGTGGGGCTGGTTATGGGGCTGGTTATGGGGCTGGTGTGGGGCTGGGTGTGAGGCTGGTTATGGGGCTGGTTATGGGGCTGGTTATGGGGTGGATGTGGGGCTGGTTATGGGGCAGGTTATGGGGCTGGTGTGGGGCTGGTGTGGGACTGGGGAGGTGTGGAGCAGGGTGTGGGGTGGGTGTGGGGTGGGTGTGGGGCAGGGGAGCTGTGGGGCTGGTTATGGGGTGGGTGTGGGGCTGGTTATGGGGGAGGGGAGGTGTGGGGTTGGTTATGGGGCTGGGGAGGTGTGGGGCAGGGTGTGGGGCTGGTTATGGGGCTGGTTATGGGGCTGGTTATGGGGCTGGGGAGGTGTGGGACTGCTTATGGGGCTGGTTATGGGGCTGGGTGTGGGGCTGGTTAGGGCTGGTTATGGGGCTGGGTGTGGGGCTGGGTGTGGGGCTGGTTATGGGGCTTGTTATGGGGCTGGGGAAGTGTGGGACTGCTTATGGGGCTGGTTATGGGCTGGGAAGGTGTGGGGCTGGTTGTGGGGCTGGTTATGGGGCTGGTGTGGGGCTGGTTATGGGGTGGGTGTAGGGCTGGTTATGGGGCTGGTGTGGGGCTGGTTATGGGGGTGGGTGTGGGGCTGGTTATGGGGCTGGTTATGGGGCTGGTGTGGGGCTGGTTATGGGGTGGGTGTGGGGCTGGTTATGGGGCTGGTTATGGGGCTGGTGTGGGGCTGGTTATGGGGTGGGTGTGGGGCTGGTTATGGGGCTGGGGAGGTGTGGGGCTGGTTATGGGGCTGGTGTGGGGTGGGTGTGGGGCGGGTGTGGGGCTGGTTATGGGGCTGGGGAGGTGTGGGGCTGGTTATGGGGCTGGTGTGGGGTGGGTGTGGGGCGGGTGTGGGGCTGGTTATGGGGCTGGTGTGGGGCTGGTGTGGGGCTGGTTATGGGGTGGGTGTGGGGCTGGTGTGGGGCTGGGGATGGGGCTGGTGTGGGGTGGGTGTGGGGCTGGTTATGGGGCTGGTTATGGGGCTGGTGTGGGGCGGGTGTGGGGCTGGTTATGGGGTGGATGTGGGGCTGGTTATGGGGCTGGTGTGGGGTGGATGTGGGGCTGGTTATGGGGTGGGTGTGGGGCTGGTTATGGGGCTGGTGTGGGGTGGGTGTGGGGCTGGTGTGGGGCTGGTTATGGGGCGGGTGTGGGGCTGGTTATGGGGTGGGTGTGGGGCTGGTTATGGGGCTGGTTATGGGGCGGGTGTGGGGCTGGAGTGGGGCTGGTGTGGGGCTGGTTATGGGGTGGGTGTGGGGCTGGTGTGGGGCGGGTGTGGGGCTGGTTATGGGGCTGGTTATGGGGGTGGGTGTGGGGCTGGTTATGGGGCTGGTGTGGGGCTGGTGTGGGGCTGGTTATGGGGTGGGTGTGGGGCTGGTTGTGGGGCTGGTTATGGGGCTGGTGTGGGGCTGGTTATGGGGTGGGTATGGGGCTGGTTATGGGGCTGGTGTGGGGCTGGGTGTGGGGTGGGTGTGGGGCTGGGGAGGTGTGGGCTGGCTATGGGGCTGCCTATGGGGCTGGGGAGGTGTGGGGCTGCTTATGGGGCTGGTTATGGGGCGGGTGTGGGGCCGGTGTAGGGCTGGTATGGGGCTGGTTATGGGGTGGGTGTGGGGTGGGTGTGGGGCTGGCTATGGGGCTGGTTGTGGGGCTGGCTATGGGGCTGGGGAGGTGTGGGGCTGGTTATGGGGCTGGTTATGGGGCTGGGTGTGGGGCAGGGGAGGTGTGGGGCTGGGGAGGTGTGGGGCTGGTTATGGGGCTGGTTATGGGGTGGGTGTGGGGCTGGTTATGGGGCTGGTATGGGGCTGGTTATGGGGTGGGTGTGGGGTGGGTGTGGGGCTGGCTATGGGGCTGGTTGTGGGGCTGGCTATGGGGCTGGGGAGCTGTGGGGCTGGTTATGGGGCTGGTTATGGGGTGGGTGTGGGGCTGGTGTGGGGCTGGTTATGGGGCTGGTTATGGGGCTGGTGTGGGGCTGGGTATGGGGCTGGGGAGGTGTGGGGCTGGGTGTGGGGCTGGTTATGGGGCTGGTGTGGGGCTGGGGAGGGTGTGGGGCTGGTTGTAGGGCTGGTTATGGGGCTGGTGTGGGGCTGGTTATGGGGCTGGTAATGGGGTGGGTGTGGGGCTGGTGTGGGGCTGGGGGTGGGGTGGGTGTGGGGCTGGTTATGGGGCTGCTGTGGGCTGGTTATGGGGGAGGGGAGGTGTGGGGTTGGTTATGGGGCTGGGGAGGTGTGGGGCAGGGTGTGGGGCTGGTGTGGGGCTGGTTATGGGGTTTGGAGCTGTGGGGCTGGTTATGGGGGTGGGTGTGGGGCTGGTTATGGGGCTGGTTATGGGGCGGGTGTGGGGGCTGGTGTGGGGCTGGTTATGGGGCTGGTTATGGGGCGGGTGTGGGGCGGGTGTGGGGCAGGTGTGGGGCTGGTTATGGGGCTGGAGTGGGGCTGGTGTGGGGCTGGTTATGGGGCAGGTGTGGGGCTGGGTATGGGGTGAGTGTGGGGCTGGTTATGGGTCTGGTTATGGGGCTGGAGTGGGGCTGGTGTGGGGCTGGTGTGGGGCTGGTTATGGGTCTGGTTATGGGGCTGCTGTGGGGCTGGTTATGGGGCTGGTGTGGGGCTGGTGTGGTGCTGGTTATGGGGCTGGTGTGGGGCTGGTTATGGGGCGGGTGTGGGGGTCTCTATGGGTCAGTCTATGAGTCAGTCTATGGGTCTGGGGTCTCTATGGGTCTGGGGTCTCTATGGGTCAGTCTATGGGTCAGGGGGGATCCGTGGGTCAGGGGTCTCTATGGGTCACTCTATGGGTCTGGGGTCTCTGTGGGTCAGTCTATGGTTTGGGGGGTCTCTATGGGTCAGGATCTATGGGTCAGGACCCGTGGGTCTGGGGTCTCTATGGGTCACTCTGTGGGTCACCCTATGGGTCACTCTATGGGTCAGGGGGGATCTATGGGTCAGGGGTCTCTATGGGTCTGGGGTCTCTATGGGTCTGGGGTCTCTATGGGTCAGGGTCTATGGGTCAGGGGGGATCTATGTGTCTGGGATCTCTATGGGTCACTCTATGGGTCAGTCTATGGGTCAGGGGTCTCTATGGGTCAGGGGTCTCTATGGGGCAGGATCTATGGGTCAGGATCTGTGGGTCTGGGGTCTCTATGGGTCACTCTATGGGTCACTCTATGGGTCTGGGGTCTCTATGGGTCAGGGTCTATGGGTCAGGATCTATGGGTCAATCCATGGGTCTGGGGTCTCTATGGGTCAGGGGTCTCTATGGGTCAGGATCTATGGGTCTGGGGGTCTCTATGGGTCACTCTATGGGTCAGGGGTCTCTATGGGTCACTCTATGGGTCTGGGGTCTCTATGGGTCTGGGGTCTCTATGGGTCAGGATCTATGGGTCAGGATCTATGGGTCTGGGGGTCTCTATGGGTCACTCTATGGGTCAGGGGTCTCTATGGGTCACTCTATGGGTCTGGGGTCTCTATGGGTCTGGGGTCTCTATGGGTCAGGATCTATGGGTCAGGGGATCTATGGGTCAGGGTCTCTATGGGTCAGTCTATTGGTCAGTCTATGGGGCAGGATCTATGGGTCTGGGGTCTCTATGGGTCTGAGGTCTCTATGGGTCACTCTATGGGTCAGTCTATGGGTCAGGGGGGATCTATGGGTCTGGGGTCTCTATGGGTCAGTCTGTGGGTCAGGGGGTCTCTATGAGTCTGGGGTCTCTATGGGTCTGGGGTCTCTATGGGTCTGGGGTCTCTATGGGTCACTCTATGGGTCAATCCATGGGTCTGGGGCCTCTATGGGTCTGGGGTCTCTATGGGTCAGGGGGGATCTATGGGTCAGGATCTATGGGTCAATCCATGGGTCTGGGGTCTCTATGGGTCAGGGGTCTCTATGGGTCAGGATCTATGGGTCAGTCTATGGGTCAGTCTATGGGTCAGGATCTATGGGTCTGGGGTCTCTATGGGTCAGGATCTATGGGTCAGGGGATCTATGGGTCAATCTATGGGTCAATCTATGGGTCTGGGGTCTCTATGGGTCTGGGGTCTCACTGCCCCCCCTCCCCCCCAGCTGCGGTTCAGCCGCCGCTGCCCCCCGGCTGGTCCCTGCGGGTCGGACCTTTGGCTTCGGCGCCTCCAGGGCCCCCGGCTGGTGCTGGGGGTTCCCCCGGGGGATTCCTGGGGGATTCCCCGGGGGATTCCCCTGGGGGCTCCCCCAGAGCCTCCCACAGTGGGGGTTCCCCTGGTGGGGATTCCCCCTGGGGATCCCCTGGGGGGGATTCCCTAGGGGGGGTCCCTCTGGTGGGGGATCCCCTGGTGGGGGTTCCCCCTGGGGGGGATTCCCTGGGGGGGGTTCCCCGGGGGGGTTTCCCCGGGGATTCCCTGCGGCTGGTGGTTGGGAACAAGGGGGGTGACGCCTTCCGGGTGACGCTTCGCTTGACGCTGCCCCACGGCCTGAGCGTGAGGAGGGCGAGAGGAGGGGGAGGGGTGAGTGGGGGAGGGGCGGGGGGGGAGGGGCTGGGTGGGGGAGGGGATGGGGGAGGGGATGGGGGGGGTTGGGTGGGGGAGGGGATGGGGGAGGGGATGGGGGGGTTGGGTGGGGGAGGGGCTGGGGGAGGGGCTGGGAGGGAGGGGCTGGGGGGGTGGGTGGAGGAGGGGATGGGGAGGGGAGGGGGAGGGGGAGGGGCAGGGGGGTGGGTGGAGGGGGAGGGGTGAGTGGGGGAGGGGATGGGGGAGGGGATGGGGGAGGGGGTTGGGGGAGGGGAGGGGATGGGAGGGGGATGGGGTGGGGGAGGGGCTGGGGGAGGGGCTGGGAGGGGCTGAGAGGGGGAGGGGCTGGGGGGAGGGGCTGGGTGGGGGAGGGGGAGGGATGAGTGGGGGAGGGGATGGGGGGTGGGGGGGAGGGGCTGCGGGGATGGGAGGGGATGGGAGGGTGATGGGGAGGGGGAGGGGCAGGGGGTTGGGTGGGGGAGGGGTTGGGGGGGCTGGGAGGGGGATGGGAAGGGGTTGGGAGGAGGGGAGGGGATGGGGGGATGGGGAGGGGGAGGGGCTGGGGGAGAGGGGATGGGGGTGGGGGAGAGGGAGGAGGGAGTGGGGGGAGGGGCTGGGAGAGGGTGGGGGAGGGGCTGGATGGGGTGGGGTGGGGTGGGGCTGTGGGGGGGGTGGGGGCTGGATGGGGTGGGGTAGTGGGGGGAGGGGCTGGGTGGAGGTGGGGGGAGGGGCCGGGGGAGCGTGGGGGAGGGGCTGTGTGGGGGTGGGGGGAGGGGCTTGGGGAGTGGTGGGGAGTGGGGGGAGTGGGGGGAGGGGCTGGGTGGGGCTGGGGAGGGGCTGGGGGGAGTGGGGGAGGGGTGGGGATGGGGGAGGGGCTGTATGAGGGTAGGGGAGGGGCTGTGGGAGGTGTAGGGGAGTGGGGAGGGGCTGTGGGGGGGTGGGGGAGGGGTGGGGGAGGGCTAGATGGGGTGGGGGAGGGGTGGGGTGGGGAGGGGCTGGATGGGGGTGGAGAAGGGGCTGGATGGGGGAGGGGCTGTGTGAGGGATGGGGAGGGGCTGGGTGAGGGTGGGGGAGGGGCTGGATGGGGTGGGGGAGGGGTGGAGGAGTGGGGGAGGGGCTGTGGGGGGGTGGGGGTGGGGGCTGGATGGGGGTGGGGTAGTGGGGGGAGGGGCTGGGTGAGGGAGTGGGGGAGGTGCTGGGGGAGGGGTGGGGGAGGGGCTGGATGGGGTGGGGGAGGGGTGGGGATGGGGGGAGGGGCTGGGTGGGAGTGGGGGGAGGGGCAGGATGGGGGTGGGGGGAGGGGCTTTGGGGGGTGGGGGGAGATGCAGGATGGGGGAGGGGCTGGGAGAGGGTGGGGGGAGGGGCTGGATGGGGTGGGGGAGGGGCGGGGGAAGCCGCTGACCCCTCCCCCCCCCGCAGGTGCCCGTGTCCTGTGGGGCCCCGGATGGCGCCGTGGGGCAGCCGTGGGGCCAGAGCTGCAGCCTCAGCCCCCCGGCCTGCGCAGCGGGGGGCAGGTCAGGGGGGAGGGGCGGGTGGGCCCCACAGATCCCCTGCCCCATAGATCCTGCCCCATAGATCCCCCTGACCCACAGATCCCCTGCCCCATAGATCCTGCCCCATAGATCCCCTGCCCCATAGATCCCCCTGACCCATAGATCCCCCCTGCCCCATAGATCCCCCTGCCCCATAGATCCTGACCCATAGATCCCCCTGCCCCATAGACCCTGCCCCATAGATCCCCCTGCCCCATTGATCCCCTGGCCCATAGATCCTGCCCCATAGATCCCCCTGACCCATAGATCCCCCTGACCCATAGATCCTGCCCCATAGATCCTGCCCCATAGATCCCCCTGACCCATAGATCCTGCCCCATAGATCCCTGACCCATAGATCCCCTGACCCATAGATTCTGCCCCATAGATCCCCCTGACCCATAGATCCCCCTGACCCATAGATCCTGCCCCATAGATCCTGACCCATAGATCCCCTGACCCATAGATTCTGCCCCATAGATCCCCCTGACCCATAGATCCTGCCCCATAGATCCCCCTGCCCCATAGATCCTGCCCCATAGATCCCCCTGACCCATAGATCCTGCCCCATAGATCCTGCCCCATAGATCCCCCTGACCCATAGATCCCCCTGCCCTATAGATCCTGTCCTATAGCCCTGCCCCATAGATCCCCTGCCCCATAGATCCTGCCCCATAGATACCCTGACCCATAGATCCCCTGACCCATACATCCTGCCCCATAGATCCTGCCCCATAACTCCTCCTGCCCCATAGATCCTGACCCATAGATCCTGACCCATAGACCTCCTGCCCCACACCAGCCCACACCAGCCCCACACCAGCCCCATAACCAGCCCCATAACCAGCCCCATAACCAGCCCCACTCCAGCCCCATAACCACCCCCAGCCCCATAGCTCCCTGCCCCACAGCTGCCCCACACCTGCCCCACACCAGCCCCACACCCACCCCATAACCAGCCCCATAACCAGCCCCATAACCAGCCCCAGCCCCACACCTCCCTGCCCCACACCCACCCCACACCAGCCCCACACCAGCCCCATAACCAGCCCCACACCAGCCCCACACCCACCCCACACCAGCCCCACAACCAGCCCCACACCCGCCCCACACCCGCCCCACACCCAGCCCCACACCAGCCCCATAACCAGCCCCATAACCAGCCCCATAACCAGCCCCACACCAGCCCCATAACCAGCCCATAACCAGCCTCACACCCGCCCCACAACCAGCCCCATAGCCAGCCCCAGCCCCATAGCTCCCTGCCCCACAGCTGCCCCACTCCTGCCCCACTCCAGCCCCATAACCAGCCCCATAACCAGCCCCACACCCGCCCCATAGCCAGCCCCATCACCAGCCCCACACCAGCCCCACACATCCCACCCCAGCCCCACACCAGCCCCACACCAGCCCCACACCAGCCCCATAACCAGCCCCACACCCGCCCCATAACCACCCCTATAACCAGCCCCAGCCCCATAGCTCCCTGCCCCACACCCACCCCACACCCACCCCATAACCAGCCCCAGCCCCACACCTGCCCCACAACCAGCCCCATAACCACCCCATAACCAGCCCCAGCCCCACACCTCCCTGCCCCACAGCTGCCCCACAGCTGCCCCACATCCCCCCCCCGCAGGTGACGGTGGATTTGACCTTTGACCTTCACCCCAACGTGTCCTGGGGAACCGAAGTGCAGCTGAGAGCGGCCGTCAACAGGTGGGGCTGGAGCTGTGGGGCAGGGCTATGGGGCAGGGGGAGCTATGGGGCAGGGCTATGGGGCAGAGCTATGGGGCAGGAGCTATGGGGCAGGGGGAGCTATGGGGCAGGGGGGCTGTGGGGCAGGGGGGCTATGGGGCAGGAGCTATGGGGCAGGGGATCTGTGGGGCAGGGCTATGGGGCAGGGCTATGGGGCAGGGGGCTATGGGGCAGGGGGGCTATGGGGCAGGGCTATGGGGCAGGGGATCTATGGGGCAGGGGGATCTATGGGGCAGGGGGATCTATGGGGCAGGGGAGCTATGGGGCTGGAGCTATGGGGCAGGGGATCTATGGGGCAGGGGGATCTATGGGGCAGGAGCTATGGGGCAGGGGGAGCTATGGGGCAGGATCTATGGGGCAGGATCTATGGGGCAGGGGGGCTGTGGGGCAGGGGGGCTGTGGGGCAGGGCTATGGGGCAGGATCTATGGGGCAGGAGCTATGGGGCAGGGGGATCTATGGGGCAGGGGATCTATTGGGCAGGATCTATGGGCCAGGATCTATGGGGCAGTGGGATCTATGGGGCAGGATCCATGGGGCAGGATCTATGGGGCAGGGGGGCTGTGGGGCAGGGGGATCTATGGGGCAGGGGGGATGTGGGGCAGGATCTGGGGGGCTGGGGGGCTGGATCTATGGGGCAGGATCTATGGGGCAGGGGGGATGTGGGGCAGGATCTATGGGGCAGGGACTCTATGGGGCAGGATCTATGGGGCAGGCTCTATGGGGCAGGGGGAGCTATGGGGCACGATCTATGGGGCAGCTGTGGGGCAGGGGGGATCTATGGGGCAGGGGATCTATGGGGCAAGGGGATCTATGGGGCAGGACCTATGGGTCAGGACCTATGGGGCAGGGTCTATGGGACAGAGCTGTGGGGTAGGGGAATCTATGAGTCAGGATCTATGGGGCAGGGGGCTCTATGGGGCAGGGGGCTCTATGGGGCAGGCTCTATAGGTCAGGATCTATGGGGCAGAGCTATGGGGCAGGATGATCTATGGGGTGGGGGATCTATGGGCCTCGGGGTTCTATGAGCCTGGGGGCTCTATGGGGCAGGCTCTATGGGGCATGGGATGTATGGGTCAGGGAGATCTATGGGTCAGGATCTATGGGGCAGGGTCTGTGGGGCACGATCTATGGGGCAGAGGAGCTGTGAGGCAGGGAAGCTATGGGGCAGAGGGGATCTATGGGGCAGGATCTATGGGGCAGGTTTGGATCTATGGGTCAGGGGTCTCTATGGGTCACTCTATGGGTCAGTCTATGGGTCAGGGGGGTCTCTGTGGGTCTGGGGGGTCTCTATGGGTCAGGGGTCTCTATGGGTCTGGGGTCTCTGTGGGTCAGGGGTCTCTATGGGTCACTCTATGGGTCAGGGGGGTCTCTATGGGTCAGGGGGTCTCTATGGGTCACTCTATGGGTCTGGGGGTCTCTATGGGTCAGTCTATGGGTCACTCTATGGGTCAGGGGTCTCTGTGGGTCACTCTATGGGTCAGTCTATGGGTCAGGGGTCTCTATGGGTCACTCTATGGGTCACTCTATGGGTCAGGGGTCTCTGTGGGTCACTCTATGGGTCAGGGGTGTTTCTATGGGTCAGGGGTCTCTATGGGTCAGGGGTCTCTGTGGATCAGGGGGGTCTCTATGGGTCAGGGGGCTCTATGGGTCAGGGGTCTCTGTGGATCAGGGGGGTCTCTATGGGTCAGGGGGGTCTCTATGGGTCAGGGGTCTCTGTGGGTCAGTCTGTGGGTCACTCTATGGGTCAGGGGTCTCTATGGGTCAGGGGTCTCTGTGGATCAGGGGGGTCTCTATGGGTCAGGGGGCTCTATGGGTCAGGGGTCTCTGTGGATCAGGGGGGTCTCTATGGGTCAGGGGTCTCTATGGGTCTGGGGTCTCTATGGGTCACTCTATGGGTCACTCTATGGGTCTGGGGTCTCTATGGGTCACTCTATGGGTCACTCTATGGGTCAGGGGTCTCTATGGGTCAGGGGGGTCTCTATGGGTCAGGGGTCTCTATGGGTCAGGGGGTCTCTATGGGTCAGTCTATGGGTCAGGGGGTCTCTATGGGTCAGGGGTCTCTATGGGTCAGTCTATGGGTCAGGGGGGTCTCTATGGGTCAGGGGTCTCTGTGGGTCAGGGGGTCTCTATGGGTCAGGGGTCTCTGTGGGTCAGTCTATGGGTCAGGGGTCTCTATGGGTCACTCTATGGGTCAGGGGGGTCTCTATGGGTCAGGGGTCTCTATGGGTCAGTCTGTGGGTCAGGGGTCTCTGTGGGTCACTCTATGGGTCAGTCTATGGGTCAGGGGGGTCTCTATGGGTCAGGGGTCTCTATGGGTCAGGGGTCTCTATGGGTCAGTCTATGGGTCAGGGGGTCTCTATGGGTCAGGGGGTCTCTATGGGTCACTCTATGGGTCTGGGGGTCTCTATGGGTCAGGGGTCTCTGTGGGTCACTCTATGGGTCACTCTATGGGTCAGGGGGTCTCTATGGGTCACTCTATGGGTCACTCTATGGATCTGGGGGTCTCTGTGGGTCACTCTATGGGTCACTCTATGGGTCAGGGGTCTCTGTGGGTCACTCTATGGGTCAGGGGGTCTCTATGGGTCAGGGGTCTCTATGGGTCACTCTATGGGTCACTCTATGGGTCAGGGGTCTCTGTGGGTCACTCTATGGGTCAGGGGGTCTCTATGGGTCAGGGGTCTCTATGGGTCAGGGGGGTCTCTATGGGTCAGGGGTCTCTGTGGGTCACTCTATGGGTCAGGGGGGTCTCTATGGGTTGGGGGGTCTCTATGGGTCAGGGGTCTCTATGGGTCAGTCTATGGGTCAGGGGTCTCTATGGGTCACTCTATGGGTCTGGGGTCTCTATGGGTCACTCTATGGGTCACTCTATGGGTCTGGGGTCTCTATGGGGCAGTCTATGGGTCAGTCTATGGGTCAGGGGTCTCTATGGGTCACTCTATGGGTCAGGGGGTCTCTATGGGTCACTCTATGGGTCAGTCTATGGGTCAGGGGGTCTCTATGGGTCAGGGGTCTCTATGGGTCACTCTATGGGTCACTCTATGGGTCAGGGGGGTCTCTGTGGGTCAGGGGTCTCTGTGGGTCACTCTATGGGTCACTCTATGGGTCAGGGGTCTCTATGGGTCAGGGGGTCTCTGTGGGTCACTCTATGGGTCACTCTATGGGTCAGGGGTGTCTATGGGTCAGTCTGTGGGTCACTCTATGGGTCAGGGGGGTCTCTATGGGTCAGGGGGTCTCTATGGGTCAGGGGTCTCTATGGGTCACTCTATGGGTCTGGGGTCTCTGTGGGTCACTCTATGGGTCAGTCTATGGGTCAGGGGGGTCTCTATGGGTCAGGGGTCTCTATGGGTCACTCTATGGGTCTGGGGTCTCTATGGGTCAGGGGTCTCTATGGGTCACTCTATGGGTCTGGGGGTCTCTATGGGTCACTCTATGGGTCAGGGGTGTCTATGGGTCAGTCTGTGGGTCACTCTATGGGTCTGGGGTCTCTATGGGTCAGGGGGCTCTATGGGTCAGGGGTCTCTATGGGTCACTCTATGGGTCTGGGGTCTCTATGGGTCAGGGGTCTCTATGGGTCAGGGGTCTCTGTGGGTCACTCTATGGGTCAGGGGGGTCTCTGTGGGTCACTCTATGGGTCGGGGGTCTCTGTGGGTCACTCTATGGGTCAGTCTATGGGTCTGGGGGTCTCTATGGGTCAGGGGTCTCTATGGGTCACTCTATGGGTCTGGGGGTCTCTGTGGGTCACTCTATGGGTCACTCTATGGGTCAGGGGGGTCTCTATGGGTCAGGGGTCTCTATGGGTCACTCTATGGGTCTGGGGGTCTCTATGGGTCACTCTATGGGTCAGGGGGGTCTCTATGGGTCAGGGGTCTCTATGGGTCACTCTATGGGTCAGGGGGCTCTATGGGTCAGTCTATGGGTCAGGGGGTCTCTATGGGTCAGGGGGTCTCTATGGGTCACTCTATGGGTCAGTCTATGGGTCAGGGGGGTTTCTATGGGTCAGGGGGTCTCTATGGGGCAGGGGTCTCTATGGGTCACTCTATGGGTCAGGGGTCTCTATGGGTCTGGGGGTCTCTATGGGTCACTCTATGGGTCAGGGGGTCTCTATGGGTCAGGGGGTCTCTATGGGTCAGGGGTCTCTATGGGTCACTCTATGGGTCAGTCTGTGGGTCAGGGGTCTCTGTGAGTCACTCTATGGGTCACTCTATGGGTCAGGGGTCTCTATGGGTCAGGGGGTTCTCTATGGGTCACTCTATGGGTCAGGGGTCTCTATGGGTCGGGGGTCTCTATGGGTCACTCTATGGGTCAGGGGGGTCTCTGTGGGTCACTCTATGGGTCAGGGGTCTCTATGGGTCAGGGGGGTCTCTGTGGGTCACTCTATGGGTCAGGGGTCTCTATGGGTCAGGGGTCTCTATGGGGTCACTCTATGGGTCTGGGGGTCTCTGTGGGTCACTCTATGGGTCACTCTATGGGTCTGGGGGGTCTCTATGGGTCACTCTATGGGTCAGGGGTCTCTATGGGTCAGGGGTCTCTATGGGTCAGGGGGTCTCTATGGGCAGTCTGTGGGTCACTCTATGGGTCAGGGGTCTCTGTGGGTCACTCTATGGGTCAGGGGTCTGTGTGGGTCACTCTATGGGTCAGTCTATGGGTCTGGGGTCTGTGTGGGTCACTCTATGGGTCAGGGGTCTCTGTGGGTCACTCTATGGGTCAGTCTATGGGTCTGGGGTCTGTGTGGGTCACTCTATGGGTCAGGGTCTCTGTGGGTCACTCTATGGGTCAGTCTATGGGTCTGGGGTCTGTGTGGGTCACTCTATGGGTCAGGGGTCTCTGTGGGTCACTCTATGGGTCAGTCTATGGGTCAGGGGTCTCTATGGGTCACTCTATGGGTCTGGGGGTCTCTGTGGGTCACTCTATGGGTCACTCTATGGGTCAGGGGTCTCTATGGGTCAGGGGTCTCTGTGGGTCACTCTATGGGTCAGTATATGGGCCAGGGGGGTCTCTATGGGTCTGGGGTCTGTGTGGGTCACTCTATGGGTCAGGGGGGTCTCTGTGGGTCACTCTATGGGTCACTCTATGGGTCTGGGGTCTCTGTGGGTCACTCTATGGGTCGGGGGTCTCTGCGGGTCACTCTATGGGTCAGACCCCCCTCTCCCCCCTGCGCAGCTCCGAGGAGCTCCCGGGCTCTCTGGGTGACAACGAGGTCGGGTGGGCGGTGCCCGTGCGGCGCAGCCTGGGGGTGGCGGCCGCCTGGTGAGTGACACGCCCCTCCCCCGGCCACGCCCACCCACAGGCCACGCCCCCATCCCACCCCCACCCACCCCCACCACCCAGGCCACGCCCCCTCCTGGGCACCCCCCTCCTGGCCACGCCCCTCCTGGCCACGCCCCCTCCTGGCCACGCCCCCTCCTGGCCACGCCCCTCCTGGCCACGCCCCCTCCTGGCCACCCCCCTCCTGGCCACGCCCCCTCCTGGCCACCCCCCCCTCCTGGCCACGCCCCCTTCAGACCACGCCCCCTCCTGGCCAACCCCTCCTGGCCACGCCCCCTCCTGGCCACCCCCTCCTGGCCACGCCCCCTCCTGGCCACGCCCACCCCCAGGCCACGCCCCCCCCATCCCACCCACCCCCACCCCCCCACCGAGGCCACGCCCCCTCCCGGCCACGCCCACCCACAGGCCACGCCCACCGATCCCACCCCCACCCCCCCACCCAGGCCACGCCCCTCCCCCCGGCTACGCCCACCCCCAGGCCACGCCCCCCATCCCACCCCCACCCCCACCCACAGCCACACCACCCAGGCCACGCCCCCTCCTGACCACGCCCCCTCCTGGCCACGCCCACCCCCAGGCCACGCCCCCATCCCACCCACCACCCCAGGCCACGCCCCCCATCGAGGCCACACCCCCTCCTGGCCACTCCCACCCCCAGGCCACGCCCCCATCCCATCCCCACCCACCCCCCCACCAGCACCACCCAGGCCACGCCCCCTCCTGGCCACGCCCCCCTCCTGGCCACGCCCCCTCCTGGCCACGCCCACCCCCAGGCCACGCCCCCCATCCCACCCACACCCACCCCCCACCAGCACCCAGGCCACGCCCCAACCCCCCACCCACCCCCCACCACCCAGGCCACGCCCCTCCCCCGGCCACGCCCACCCCCAGGCCACGCCCCCCGATCCCAACCCCACCCCCACCAGCACCACCACCCAGGCCACGCCCCCTCCTGACCACTCCCCCCTCCTGGCCACGCCCCCCTCCTGGCCACGCCCACCCCCAGACCACGCCCCCACCCCACCCCCACCCACCCCCCACCAGCACCACACAGGCCACGCCCCCTCCAGGCCACGCCCCCTCCTGGCCACGCCCACGCCCAGGCCACGCCCCCCCCATCCACCCACCCCCACCCCCCCCCCCGAGGCCACGCCCCCTCCCGGCCACGCCCACCCACAGGCCACGCCCCCCATCCCACCCCCACCCACCCCCCACCGAGGCCACGCCCCCTCCTGGCCACGCCCACACACAGGTCACGCCCCCATCCCACCCACCCCCACCACCCCCACCGAGGCCACGCCCCCTCCTGGCCACGCCCCCCAAATCGAGGTCACGCCCCCTCCTTAGCCACGCCCATTCATTGGCCACGCCCCCATGGCCACGCCCCCACCCGAGACCACGCCCCCTCATTAACCCTCATTAACCCTCATTAACCCTCATTAACCCTCATTAACCCTCATTAACCCCTCATTAACCCTCATTAGCCCCTCATTACCCCCTCATTAACCCCTCATTACCCCCTCATTAACCCTCATTACCCCCTCATTAACCCTCATTATCCCCTCATTACCCCCTCATTAGCCCCTCATTAACCCCTCCCCTCATTAACCCCTCATTAACCCCTAATTGACCCCTCACTAACCCCTCACTAACCCCTCATTACCCCCTAATTAGCCCTCATTAACCCCTCATTACCCCCTCATTAACCCATCATTAACCCCTCATTACCCCTCATTACCCCTCATTAACCCCTCATTACCTCCTCATTAACCCCTCATTAACCCCTCATTAACCCTTCATTAACCCCTCATTAACCCCTCATTAACCCTCATTAACACTCATTAACCCCTCATTAACCCCTCATTAACCCCTCATTAGCCCCTCATTAGCCCCTCCCCTCATTAACCCTCATTAACCCCTCATTAACCCCTCATTAACCCCTCATTAACCCTCATTAACCCTCATTAACCCCTCATTAACCCCTCATTAACCCTCATTAACCCCTCATTAACCCCTCATTAACCCTCATTAACCCCTCATTAACCCCTCATTAACCCCTCATTAACCCTCATTAACCCCTCATTAACCCCTCATTAACCCTCATTAACCCTCATTAACCCTCATTAACCCCTCATTAACCCCTCATTAACCCTCATTAACCCCTAATTAACCCCTCATTAACCCTCATTAACCCTCATTAACCCCTAATTACCCCCTCATTAACCCTCATTAACCCTCATTAACCCCTCATTAACCCCTCATTAACCCCTCATTAACCCCTCATTAACCCTCATTAACCCCTCATTAACCCCTCATTAACCCCTCATTAACCCCTCATTAACCCTCATTAACCCCTCATTAACCCCTCATTAACCCTCATTAACCCCTCATTAACCCCTCATTAACCCTCATTAACCCTCATTAACCCCTAATTAACCCTCATTAACCCTCATTAACCCTCATTAACCCCTCATTAACCCTCATTAACCCTCATTAACCCTCCCCAGGCTGGACAGCTCCACCCGCCACCTGAACTTCAGCTCCGGGCAGGACCCCCCCCGGGAGCTGCGGCACCAGTACCGGGTGAGACCCCCGGGACCCCAGACCCACACAGGGACCCCAGACCCAGAGAGACCCATAGAGGGACCCCAGACCCACTGAGGGACCCCAGACCCAGAGAGGGACCCATAGAGGGACCCCAGACCCAGAGAGGGACCCCAGACCCAGAGAGACCCATAGAGGGACCCCAGACCCAGAGAGACCCATAGAGACCCTTAGAGGGACCCCAGACCCATAAAGAGGCCCCAGGGACCCCAGACCCACACAGGGACCCACAGGGACCCACAGGGACCCATAGAGACCCATAGAGGGACCCCAGACCCATTGAGGGACCCCAGACACACACAGGGACCCCAGACCCATAGAGGGACCCCAGACCCACACAGGGACCCATAGAGACCCATAGAGACCCATAGAGACCCATAGAGGGACCCCAGACCCATAGAGAGACCCCAGACCCAGAGAGAGAGACCCCAGACCCACACAGGGACCCCAGACCCATAGAGGGACCCCTAGAGGGACCCCAGACCCATAGAGGGACCCCAGAGACCCCAGACCCATAAAGAGACCCAGAGAGGGACCCCAGACCCATAGAGGGACCCATAGAGGGACCCCAGACCCATAGAGACCCACAGGGACCCCAGACCCATAGAGGGACCCATAGAGGGACCCCAGAGACCCCAGACCCATAAAGAGACCCACAGAGGGACCCCAGACCCATAGAGGGACCCCAGACCCATAGAGGGACCGATAGAGGGACCCCAGAGACCCCAGACCCATGGAGACCCCAGACCCATAGAGGGACCCCAGACCCATAGAGGGACCCCAGACCCATAGAGGGACCCCAGAGCCCCCTGCCCCACAGATCCCCTGCCCCACTGATCCTGCCCCATAACCCCCCCCACCCCATGTCTCTGCCCCCCAGATCTCTGCCCCAGACGTGGAGTCGCTGCAGCTGCCCCACGGCAGCCCCAGGCCCCAGCTGCGTGTGGTGGCCTTTCTGCCCCACACGCTGCCCCACGGCGTGAGCGTGACGGGGCTGCGCGTGCACATGGTGAGAGCCTGACCCACACATCCTGACCCACACATCCTGACCCATGGATCCTGACCCACACATCCTGACCCACACATCCTGACCCATAGATCCCCTGACCCAGAGATCCCCTGACCCACACATCCTGACCCACACATCCTGACCCAGAGATCCCCTGACCCACACATCCTGACCCAGAGATCCTGCCCCATAGATCCTGACCCATAGATTGACCCACACATCCTGACCCATAGATCCCCTGACCCATAGATCCTGACCCACACATCCTGACCCATAGATCCTGACCCATAGATCCTGACCCATAGATCCCCTGACCCACACATCCTGCCCCATAGATCCTGACCCAGAGATGACCAACACATCCTGACCCATAGATCCTGACCCACAGATCCTGACCCATAGATCCTGACCCATAAATCCCCTGCCCCATAGATCCTGCCCCATAGATCCCGACCCACACATCCTGACCCACACATCCTGCCCCATAGATCCCCCGACCCATAGATCCCCCGACCCATAGATCCCCCGACCCATAGATCCTGACCCATAGATCCCCTGCCCCATAGATCCTGACCCATAGATCCTGACCCATAGATCCCCTGACCCATAGATCCTGACCCATAGATCCTGACCCATAGATCCCCTGACCCATAGATCCTGCCCCACACATCCTGACCCACAGATCCTGACCCATAGATCCTGACCCACAGATCCCCCTGCCCCATAGATCCCCTGACCCACACATCCTGACCCATAGATCCTGACCCATAGATCCTGACCCATAGATCCCCTGACCCACACATCCTGCCCCATAGATCCTGACCCAGAGATGACCAACACATCCTGACCCATAGATCCTGACCCACAGATCCTGACCCATAGATCCTGACCCATAAATCCCCTGCCCCATAGATCCTGCCCCATAGATCCCGACCCACACATCCTGACCCACACATCCTGCCCCATAGATCCCCCGACCCATAGATCCCCCGACCCATAGATCCCCTGACCCATAGATCCCCCTGACCCATAGATCCTGACCCATAGATCCTGACCCATAGATCCCCCTGACCCACAGATCCTGACCCACACATCCTGACCCATAGATCCTGCCCCATAGATCCCCCTGACCCATGGATCCTGACCCATAGATTGACCCATAGATCCTGACCCATAGATCCCCTGACCCATAGATCCTGACCCATAGATCCTGACCCATGGATCCTGCCCCATAGATCCCCCTGCCCTATAGACCCCCTGACCCATAGATCGCCCTGCCCCATAGATCCTGCCCCATAGATTCCCTGCCCCATAGATCCTGCCCCATAGATCCCCCTGACCCATAGATCCCCCTGCCCCATAGATCCTGACCCACACATCCTGACCCACAGATCCTGACCCATAGATCCCCTGACCCACAGATCCCGACCCAGAGATCCTGCCCCATAATTCCCCTGCCCCATAGATCCCCTGCCCCATAGATCCTGACCCAGAGATCCTGCCCCATAGATCCCCCTGCCCCATAGATCCCCCTGCCCCATAGATCCTGCCCCACAGATCCTGCCCCATAGATCCCCCTGCCCCATAGATCCTGCCCCATAGTGACCCCGCCACCCCATAGATCCTGCCCCATAGATCCCCTGACCCACAGATCCCCCTGCCCCATAGATCCCCTGACCCATAGATCCTGCCGCATAGATCCTGCCCCATAGATCCTGACCCAGAGATCCCCTGACCCACAGATCCCCCTGCCCCATAGATCCCCTGACCCATAGATCCTGACCCACAGATCCTGACCCATAGATCACCTGCCCCATAGATGCCCTGCCCCATAGATCCTGCCCCACAGATCCCCCTTCCCCATAGATCCCTCCTGACCCATAGATCCTGCCCCACAGATCCCCCTGACCCACACATCCTGACCCATAGATCCTGACCCACAGATCCTGCCCCATAATTCCCGTGCCCCATAGATCCCCCCTGACCCATAGATCACCTGCCCCATAGATCCTGCCCCATAGATCCCCCTGCCCCATAGAGACCCCCCGCCCCATAGATCTCCTGCCCCATAGACCCCCCTGCCCCATAGATCCTGACCCATAGATCCCCTGCCCCATAGATCCCCCTGCCCCATAGAGACCCCCCGCCCCATAGATCTCCTGCCCCACAGATCCCCCTGACCCATAGATCCTGACCCAGAGATCCCCTGACCCACAGATCCCCCTGCCCCATAGATCCCCTGCCCCATAGATCCTGCCCCATAGATCCTGCCCCATAGATCCCCTGCCCCATAGATCCCCTGACCCAGAGATCCTGCCCCATAGATCATCCTGCCCCATAGATCCCCTGCCCCACAGATCCTGCCCCATAGATCCCCCTCTGCCCCCCAACCCCTCTCTGCCCCACAGGAGCCGGGGGGCAAGTGCGTCCCCGTGGAGCAGGACGAGCCCGAGGAGGAGGAGGAGCCGGACTGGAGCCTGGGGGGGACAGAGGTTGGGGGGCGCTATGGGGCGCTATGGGGCGCTATGGGGCAGGGTGACCCCGCTGTGGGGCTGGGTGGGGGCTCTATGGGGCGCTATGGGGCAGGGTGGGGGTCGCTATGGGGCGCTATGGGGCAGGGTTGGGGCGCTATGGGGCAGGGTGGGGGCTCTATGGGGCGCTATGGGGCAGGGTGGGGGTCGCTATGGGGCGCTATGGGGCAGGGTGGGGGGGGGTCTATGGGTCGCTATGGGGCAGGGTGACCCCGCTATGGGACACTGTGGGGCGCTATGGGGCAGGGTGTGTGCTCTATGGGTCGCTATGGGGCGCTATGGGGCAGGGTGTGTGCTCTATGGGGCGCTATGGGGCTGGAGATGAGCACTATGGGGCTCTATGGGGCAGGGTGGGGGGCGCTATGGGGCGCTATGGGGCAGGATGACCCCTCTATGGGGCCCTATGGGGCAGGGTGGGTGCTCTATGGGGCTGTGTGGGGTCGCTATGGGGCGCTGTGGGGCGCTATGGGGCAGGGTTGGGGCTCTATGGGGCACTATGGGGCGCTATGGGGCAGGGTGGGGGGCGCTATGGGGCGCTATGGGGCTGGAGATGGGTGCTATGGGGAGCTATGGGGCTGTATGGGGCGCTATAGGGCAGGGTGGGGTCTCTATTGGGCGCTATGGGGCAGGGTGACCCCGCTATGGGGCCGTATGGGGCAGGGTGGGGTCTCTATGGGGCAGGGTGGGGGTCGCTATGGGGCTCTATGGGGCTCTATGGGGCTCTATGGGGCAGGGTTGGGGCTCTATGGGGCACTACGGGGCGCTATGGGGCGCTATGGGGCAGGAGATGGGTGCTATGGGGCGCTATGGGGCAGGGTGGGGTCGCTATGGGGCTGGCTGGGGGTCGCTATGGGGCGCTATGGGGCAGGGGTGACCCCTCTATGGGGCTCTATGGGTCGCTATGGGGCAGGAGATGGTTGCTATGGGGCGCTATAGGGCAGGGTGGGAGCTCTATGGGGCGCTATGGGTCGCTATGGGGCTCTATGGGGCTCTATGGGTCTCTATGGGTCACTATGGGGCAGGTTGGGGGGCGCTATGGGGCTCTATGGGGCTCTATGGGGCAGGTTGGGGGTCGCTATGGGGCGCTATGGGGCAGGTTGGGGGTCGCTATGGGTCGCTATGGGGCTCTATGGGGCGCTATGGGGCTCTATGGGGCTCTATGGGTCGCTATGGGTCGCTATGGGGCAGGTTGGGGGGCGCTATGGGGCGCTATGGGGCAGGGGTGACCCCTCTATAGGGCGCTATGGGGCTGGAGATGGGCCCTATGGGGCTCTATGGGCTCTATGGGGCTCTATGGGGCGCTATGGGGCAGGGTGGGGGTCGCTATGGGGCGCTATGGGGCGCTATGGGGCAGGTTGGGGGTCGCTATGGGGCGCTATGGGGCTCTATGGGGCTCTATGGGGCTCTATGGGGCTCTATGGGTCGCTATGGGGCAGGTTGGGGTCGCTATGGGGCGCTATGGGGCAGGTTGGGGGTCGCTATGGGGCGCTATGGGGCTCTATGGGGCGCTATGGGGCAGGAGATGGTTGCTATGGGCTGCTATGGGGCGCTATGGGGCTGGGTGGGAGCTCTATGGGGCGCTATGGGGCAGGGGTGGGGATCGCTATGGGTCGCTATGGGGCAGGGTGACCCCGCTATGGGGCGCTATGGGGCTCTATGGGTCACTATAGGGCAGGTTGGGGGTCGCTATGGGGCGCTATGGGGCTCTATGGGGCTCTATGGGTTGCTATGGGGCAGGGTGGGGATCACTATGGGGCGCTATGGGGCAGGGTAGGTGCGCTATAGGGCGCTATGGGGCAGGGTTGGGGTTCTATGGGGCACTGTGGGGCAGGTTGGGGGTCGCTATGGGGCTCTATGGGGCTCTATGGGGCTCTATGGGTCGCTATGGGGCAGGTGGGGATCGCTATGGGGCGCTATGGGGCTCTATGGGGCTCTATGGGTCACTATGGGGCAGGTTGGGGGTCGCTATGGGGCTCTATGGGGCTCTATGGGTCGCTATGGGGGCAGGTTGGGGGGCGCTATGGGGCGCTATGGGGCTCTATGGGGCTGGTGTGGGGTCTCTATGGGGTGCTATGGGGCAGGGTGGGGGGCGCTATGGGGCGCTATGGGGCGCTATGGGACTCTATGGGGCGCTATGGGGCGCTATGGGGCAGGGTGGGGGGCGCTATGGGGCGCTATGGGGCGCTATGGGGCAGGGTAGGGGGTGCTATGGGGCTCTATGGGGCGCTATGGGGCAGGGTGGGGGGTGCTATGGGGCAGGGTGACCCCGCTATAGGGTGCTATGGGGCAGGGTGGATGCTCTATGGGGCTCTATGGGGCGCTGTGGGGCAGGGTGGGGTCGCTATGGGGCAGGGTGGGAGCTCTATGGGGCGCTATGGGGCAGGGTGGGGGCTCTATGGGGCGCTATGGGGCAGGGTGACCCCGCTATGGGGCTCTATGGGGCTCTATGGGTTGCTATGGGTCGCTATGGGGCAGGTTGGGGGGGCGCTATGGGGCGCTATGGGGCAGGGGTGACCCCTCTATAGGGCACTATGGGGCTGGAGATGGGCCCCTATGCGGCGCTATGGGGCTCTATGGGGCGCTATGGGTCGCTATGGGGCAGGTTGGGGGTGCTCTATGGGGCGCTATGGGGCGCTATGGGGCAGGTTGGGGGTCGCTATGGGGCTCTATGGGGCTCTATGGGTCGCTATGGGGCAGGTTGGGGGTCGCTATGGGGCGCTATGGGGCTCTATGGGTCACTATAGGGCAGGTTGGGGGTCGCTATGGGGCGTATGGGGCTCTACGGGGCTCTATGGGTTGCTATGGGGCAGGGTGGGGATCACTATGGGGCGCTATGGGCAGGGTAGGTGCGCTATAGGGCGCTATGGGGCAGGGTTGGGGTTCTATGGGGCACTGTGGGGCAGGGTGGGGGGCGCTATGGGGCGCTATGGGGCAGGGGTGACCCCTCTATAGGGCGCTATGGGGCTGGAGATGGGCCCTATGGGGCTCTATGGGGCAGGGTGAGGGCTCTATGGGGCGCTATGGGGGCAGGGTAGGGGGTGCTATGGGGCTCTATGGGGCTCTATGGGTCACTATAGGGCGCTATGGGACTCTATGGGGCGCTATGGGGGCGCTATGGGGCAGGTTGGGGGGCGCTATGGGGCTCTATGGGGCTCTATGGGGCAGGGTGGGTGCGCTATGGGCGCTATGGGGCAGATTGGGGGGCGCTATGGGTCGCTATGGGACTCTATGGGGCTCTATGGGGCTCTATGGGTCGCTATGGGGCAGGTTGGGGGTCGCTATGGGTCGCTATGGGGCAGGGTGGGGGGTGCTATGGGGCTGGCTGGGGGTCGCTATGGGGCGCTAGGGGGCAGGTTGGGGCTCTATGGGGCGCTATGGGGCAGGCTGGGTGCTCTATGGGGCTCTATGAGGCGCTCTGGGGCAGGGAGACCCCACTACGGGGCTGGGTGGGGGCTCTATGGGGCAAGGTGGGGGCTCTATGGGGCGCTATGGGGCAGGAGATGGGTGCTATGGGGCGCTATGGGGCAGGGTGGGGACGCTATGGGGCGCTATGGGGCAGGGTTGGTGCTCTATGGGGCTGTGTGGGGTCACTATGGGGCGCTATGGGGCGCTATGGGGCAGGGTTGGGGCTCTATGGGGCACTATGGGGCGCTATGGGGCAGGGTGGGGGGCGCTATGGGGCGCTATGGGGCTGGAGATGGGTGCTATGGGGAGCTATGGGGCTGTATGGGCGCTATAGGGCAGGGTGGGGTCTCTATTGGGCGCTATTGGGGCAGAGTGACCCCGCTATGGGGCCGTATGGGGCAGAGTGGCTGCTCTATGGGGCTCTATGGGGCGCTATGGGGCAGGGTGGGGTCGCTATGGGGCAGGGTGGGGGGGCTATGGGGCTCTATGGGGCTCTATGGGGCTCTATGGGGCAGGGTGGGGGGCTCTATGGGTCGCTATGGGTCGCTATGGGGCAGGTTGGGGGTCGCTATGGGGCTCTATGGGTCGCTATGGGGCAGGGTGGGTGCTCTATGGGGCGCTATCGGTCCCTATGGGGCAGGTTGGGGGTCGCTATGGGGCTCTATGGGGCGCTATGGGTCGCTATGGGGCAGGTTGGGGGTCGCTATGGGGCTCTATGGGTCGCTATGGGCAGGGTGGGTGCTCTATGGGGCGCTATCGGTCCCTATGGGCAGGTTGGGGGTCGCTATGGGGCTCTATGGGGCGCTATGGGTCGCTATGGGGCAGGTTGGGGGTCGCTATGGGGCAGGGTGGGGGTCGCTATGGGGCAGGGTGGGGGGTCTCTCTGGGTCTCTCTGGGTCAGGGGGTCCCCACTTGTCCCCTCCCCCCTTTCCCAGCCCTGCCCTCCCCGGCCCCGCCGGTTCCGCTGCCCGGAGACCCCCTGGGCCGCGAGACGCTGCTGACGCTGGAGGCGACGCTGGGACCCCCCGAGGGGACGGTCAGGACCCCCCCCCAGCCCCAAGCTCCGACCCCCGACCCCTAAACCCCGCCCCCTGCCCCATAGCCCCGCCCCCAGCCCCTTAGCCCCGCCCACAGCCCCATAGCCCCGCCCACAGCCCCATAGCCCGCCCACAGCCCCTTAGCCCCGCCCCCTCCTCTAAGCCCCTCCCCACCCCTAGAGCCCATCCCCCACCCAATACCCTCCCATTCAAGCCCCTCCCCCACCCAACCCCCCTCACCCACCACAAGCCCCTCCCCACACCTCAAACCCCCTCCCCCACTCCATGACCCCCTCCACCACTCAATAACCCCTCCCCCACCCTCAAGCCCCTCCCCCACTCCATTCCCCTCCCCCACCTCAAGCCCCTCCCCCACCCCATGCCCCTCCCCACCCCATGCCCCTCCCCCACCCCATGTCCCTCCCCCACTTCAATCCCCTCCCCCACTCCATGAGCC
>NW_028168247.1:26954-50771 GCF_964237585.1 Gallinula chloropus | reverse complement strand
TATACCCCCCCAATAACCCCCCTCAGAGTCCCCCCCAGACCCCTATACCCCCCTGTAGCCCCTATTGACCCCCTATAGCCCCCTATAGACCCTCTATAGATCCCCCATAATCCCCCTACACCCCTATATTCCCCCTATAGACCCCCCTATAGCCCTTATACCCCCCTAATAACCCCCCTCAGAGTCCCCCCCAGACCCCTATACCCCCCTATAGCCCCTATAGACCCCCTATAGCCCCCTATAGACCCCCTATAGCCCCTATATCCCCCCCCCAGGGCATGTTCATCGTGCTGCTGCTGGGCTGGGTCTTCGTCCCCGTGTACCTGCGGGCAGGGGTGAGGAGCTGGGGGGGGGGGGGGCTTTTGGGGGGGGGTCTGGGGGGTCCCCTGGGGGGGGCAGCCCCTTTTTGGGGGGGGGGATCCCCTTGGGGGGGTCCGGAGGGGGGGATGGACCCAATTTGGGGGGGGCTGGGGGGGGGGATCCCCCAAATTTGGGGGGGGATTTGGGGGGGGTCCCACCCACCTGTTGGGTCCTTTTTGGGGGGGGGGCTGAATTTGAGGGGGGGTCTTTGGGATTTGGGGGGGGGATCCCCTAAATGGGGGGGGGGAATAAAGAGGGGGGGGTCTAAGGTCCTTTTTGAGGGGGGGGGTGTCCATGGGGGGGTCCCCAAATTTGGGGGGGGGGTGGTTAAATGAGGGGGGGGTCCCCACCCACCTGTTGGGTCCCTTATGGGGGGGGGGGGGCTGAATTTGGGGGGGGGTCTCTGGGATTTGGGGTGGGGGTCTCCCCTAAATGGGGGGGGGGGATAAAGAGGGGGGGGTCTAAGGTCCTTTTTGAGGGGGTGGGGTTGTCCATGGGGGGGTCCCCAAATTTGGGGGGGGGGTGGTTAAATGGGGGGGGGGTCCCACCCACCTATTGGGTCCCTTATGGGGGGGGGGGCTGAATTTGGGGAGGGGTCTCTGGGATTTGGGGGGGGGTCTCCCCTAAGTAGGGGGGGGATAAAGAGGGGGGGTCTAAGGTCCTTTTTTGGGGGGGGGTGTTCATGGGGGGGTCCCCAAATTTGGGGGAGGGGGTGGTTAAATGGGAGGGGGGTCCCCACCCACCTGTTGGGGTCCTCATGGGGGGGGGTGAATTTGGGGAGGGGTCTCTGGGATTTGGGGTGGGGGTCTCCCCTAAATAGGGGGGGGGATAAAGAGGGGGGGGTCTAAGGTCCTTTTTGAGGGGGGGGTGTCCATGGGGGGGTCCCCAAATTTGGGGGGGGTGGTTAAATGGGGGGGGGTCCCACCCACCTGTTGGGTCCCTTATGGGGGGGGGGCTGTATTTGAGGGGTGGTCTTTGGGATTTGGGGGGGGGGGATCCCCTAAATGGGGGGGAGGATAAAGAGGGGGGGGTCTAAGGTCCTTTTTGAGGGGGGGGTGTCCATGGGGGGGTCCCCAAATTTGGGGGAGGGGTGGTTAAATTGGGGGGGTCCCACCCACCTATTGGGTCCCTTATGGGGGGGGGGGCTGTATTTGAGGGGGGGTCTTTGGGATTTGGGGTGGGGGTCTCCCCTAAATAGGGGGGGGGATAAAGGGGGGAGGGTCTAAGGTCCTTTTTGGGGGGGGGGTGTTCATGGGGGGGTCCCCAAATTTGGGGGGGAGTTAAATGAGGGGGGGGGTCCCACCCACCTGTTGGGGTCCTCATGGGGGGGGGCTGAATTTGGGGGGGGGTCTCTGGGATTTGGGGGGGGGATCCCCTAAATAGGGGGGGGGATAAAGAGGGGGGGGTCTAAGGTCCTTTTTGAGGGTGGGGGGTGTCTATGGGGGGGGTCCCCAAATTTGGGGGGGTTAAATGGGGGGGTCCCCACCCACCTATTGGGTCATTGCTGGGGGGGGGGGAGGGGGGTTCTCCCCCCTCCCCTGTTTTAAGGAATGAGGGGGGGGGTTTGATGGGGGGGGGATCTTTAGAGGGGACCCCCCCCTAATTAGACCCCCCCCCCAAATTGAGGTACGGACGATGCCCGAGTACCTGGGGAGGCGGTTTGGGGGGGGGAGGATCCGGCTCTACCTGGCGCTGCTCTCGCTGGGGCTCTACGTGTCCACCAAGATCTCGGTGAGGGGGGGTCTGGGGGGGGGTTGGAGGGGGTTTGAGGGGGTTTGGGGGGTTTGGGGGGGGTTTGAGGGGGTCTGGAGGGGGTTTGAGGGGGTTTGGGGAGTTTTGGGGGGGTCTGGAGGGGGTTTGGGTGGGGTTGAGGGGGTTTGGGGAGGTCTGGGGGGAGTTTGGGGGGAGTTTGGGGGGTTTTGGGGGGGGTCTGGAGGGGGTTTGAAGGGGTTTGAGGGGGTTTGGGGATTTTGGGGGGGGTCTGGAGGGGGTTTGAAGGGGTTTGAGGGGGCTTGGGGGGGTCTGGGGGCGTTTTGGGGGTGTCTGGAGGGGGTTTTGGGGGTGTTTGGGGGGGTCTGAGGGGGTTTTGGGGGGTCTGGAGGGGGTTTTGGGGTGGGTTTGGGGGGGGTTGGAGGGGGTTGGAGGGGGTTTGGGGGGTTTGGGGGGGGTTGAGGGGGTCTGGAGGGGGTTTGGGGGGGATTTGGGGTCGGGGGGTGTCTGAAGAGGTGGATTGGGGGGGGTTGGGGGGGCTGTGAGGGGGTTTTGGGGGGTCTGGAGGGGGTTTTGGGGTGGGTTTGGGGGGGGTTGAGGGGGTTTGAGGGGGCTTGTGGGGATCTGGGGGGGGGTTGGGGGGGGTCTGGGGGGGTTTTGGGGGGTTTTTGGGGTCGGGGGGGTGTCTGAAGAGGTGGTTTTGGGGGGGTTAGGGGGGTTGAGGGGCTTGGGGGGGCTCTGAGGGGGTTTTGGGGGGTCTGGAGGGGGTTTTGAGGGGGCTTGGGGAGGTCTGGGGGGTCTTGGGGGGGTTTGAGGGGGTCTGGGGGGGTCTGGGCTGGGGGGGTCTGGGGGGGTCTGGAGGGGGTTTTGGGGGGGTCTGGAGGGGGTTTTGAGGGGGCTTGGGGAGGTCTGGGGGGTCTTGGGGGGGTTTGAGGGGGTCTAGGGGGGTCTGGGGGGTCTGGAGGGGGTTTTTGGGGGGGTCTGGAGGGGTTTGAGGGGGCTTGGGCGGTCTGGGGGGGTTTGGGGGGTCTGGAAGGGGTTTTGGGGTGGGTTTGGGGGGGTTTGAGGGGGTTTGAGGGGGCTTGTGGGGGTCTGGGGGGGCTTGTGGGGGGTTGTGGGGTTTGGGGGGTCTGGGGGGAGTTTGGGGGGGTCTGGGGGGTGGGTTGGGGGTCGGGGGTGTCTGAAGAGGTGGATTTGGGGGGGTTTGGGGGGGTTTGAGGGGGTTTGGGGGGGTCGGGGGGAGTTTGAGGGGGTTTGGGGGGGTCTGGAGTGGGTTTGGGGGGGTCTGGAGGGGGTTTTGGGGTGGGTTTGCAGGGGTTTGAGGGGTTTGGGGAGTTTTGGGGGGGTCTGGAGGGGTTTGGGGGGGGTTGAGGGGGCTCTGAGGGGTTTTTGGTGGGGTCTGGAGGGGGTTTGGTGAGGGTTTTGGGGGTCTGGAGGGGGTTTTGAGGGGCTTGGGGGGCTCTGAGGGGGTTTTGGGGGGTCTGGAGGGGGTTTTGGGGTGGGTTTTGGGGGGTCTGGAGGGGGTTTGGGGGGTTGAGGGGGCTTGGGGGGTCTGGGGGATTTTGGGGGGTCTGGAGGGGGTTTGGGGGGGGTTGAGGGGGTTTGAGGGGGCTTGTGGGGGTCTGGAGGGGGGTTTGGGGGGGTTTGGGGAGGTCTGGGGGGAGTTTGGGGGGAGTTTGGGGGGTTTGGGGGGGTTTGGGGGGGTTTGAGGGGGGTTGAGGGGACTTGGGGGGGTCTGGGGGGGGGTGGGGTGGGTTTGGGGGGTCTGGGGGGGGTCTGGGGGGGTTTGGGGGTGTCTGAAGAGGTGGTTTTGGGGGGGGTTGGGGGGAGTTTGGGTGGGTTTGGGGGAGTTTGAGGGGGTTTGGGGGGGCTCTGGGGGAGTTTTGGGGGGTCTGGGGGTGGGTTGGGGTCGGGGGGTGTCTGAAGAGGTGGATTTGGGGGGGTTTGGGGGGGTTTGAGGGGGTTTGGGGGGGTCTGGGGGGGGTTGAGGGGGCTTGGGGGGGCTCTGAGGGGGTTTTGGGGGGTCTGGAGGGGGTTTTGGGGTGGGTTTGGGGGGGTTTGAGGGGGTTTGGGGGGTTTTGGGGGGGTCTGGAGGGGGTTTGGGGGGGGTGAGGGGGCTTGGGGGGTCTGGGGGCGGTTGGGGGGTCTTTGAGGGGGGGGATCATTAGGGGGGGGTCCCCCCATCCCTCCCCATCCCCCCTGACCCCTCCCCCCATCAAACAGCCCCTCCCCCACCCCCTATTGACATGATGGGGGGGGAGGGGTCTGGGGGGGGGTGTTTGGGGGGTCCTGAGGGGGTTTGGGGGGGGGGGATCATTAGGGGGGGGTCCCCCCATCCCCCCCCTGACCCCTCCATCCCCCCCCCAGGTCGACATGTTCTCCGGGGCCATTTTCATCCGCGAGCGCTGGGCTGGGACCTGCTGGGCTCGGTGGGGGCGTTACTGGGGGTCACCGCCCTGTACACCGTGACTGGTGGGACTGGGAGGCACTGGGAGGGGCTGGGAGGGGACTGGGAGGGGCTGGGAGGGGATTGGGAGGGACTGGGAGGGGACTGGGAGGGGCTGGGAGGGGACTGGGAGGGACTGGAGGGGATTGGGAGAGATTGGGAGGGACTGGGAGGTAATGGGGAGGGGGACTGGGAGGCACTGGGAGGTGCTGGGCTGGGACCTGCTGGGCTCGGTGGGGGCGTTACTGGGGTCACCGCCCTGTACACCGTGACTGGTGGGACTGGGAGGCACTGGGAGGGGCTGGGAGGGCACTGGGAGGGGCTGGGAGGGGATTGGAGGGATTGGGAGGGGATTGGGAGGGACTGGGAGGGACTGGGAGGGGCTGGGAGGGGACTGGGAGGGACTGGGAGGCACTGGGAGGGGCTGGGAAGGGATTGGGAGGGACTGGGAGGGGATTGGGAGGGGCTGGGAGGGGATTGGGGGGACTGGGATGGACTGGGAGGGATTGGGAGGGGCCAAGTGATGTGGATGGGTAACTGGGGGTAACTGGGCCCTAACTGGGGTTGACTGGTCCCTAACATGTACCTAACTAGGGGTAACTGGTCCCTAACTGGGGTAACTGGTCCCTAACTGGGGTATCTGGTCCCTAACTGGGGGTGACTGGTTCCTAACTGGGGTATCTGGTCCCTAACTGGTCCCTAACTGGGGGTGGACTGGTCCCTAACTGGGGTATCTGGTCCCTAACTGGTCCCTAATTGGGTATCGGTCCCTAACTGGTTCTTAACTGGTGGTAACTGGTCCCTAACTGGGGTATCTGGTCCCTAACTGGGGGTGACTGGTCCCTAACTGGTCCCTAACTGGGGTATCTGGTCTCTAACTGGTCCCTAACTGGGGTAACTGGTCCCTACTGGGGTTGACTGGTCCCTAACTGGTCCCTAACTGGGGGTAACTGGTCCCTAACTGGGGGTAACTGGTCCCTCACTGGGGTGTAATGGGGGTAACTGGTCCCTAACTGAGGTATCTGGTCCCTGACTGGTCCCTAACTGGGCTGACTGGTCCCTAACTGGGGGTAACTGGTCCCTCACTGGGGTGTAATGGGGGTAACTGGTCCCTAACTGAGGTATCTGGTCCCTGACTGGTCCCTAACTGGGCTGACTGGTCCCTAACTGGGGTAACTGGTCCCTAACTGGGGGTGACTGGTCCCTAACTGGTCCCTAACTGGGGTATCTGGTCCCTGACTAGTCCCTAACTGGGGGTGACTGATCCCTAACTGGTCCCTAGCTGGGGTAACTGGTCCCTAACTGGGGTGACTGGTCCCTAACTGGGGTAACTGGTCCCTAACTGGGGTGACTGGTCCCTGACTGGTCCCTAACTGGGGTGACTGGTCCCTAACTGGCCGCGTCCCGCAGGGGGGCTGGCGGCGCTGATGTACGCGGACGTGGTGCAGACCTCCATCATCATCGGCGGGGCCTCGGTGCTGGCGGTCTATGGTGGGACTGGGAGCACTGGGAGGCACTGGGAGGGGCTGGGAGGGGATTGGGAGGGACTGGGAGGGGACTGGGAGGGACTGGGAGGGGATTGGGAGGGACTGGGAGGGGCTGGGAGGGGATTGGGGGGGACTGGGAGGGCATTGGGGGGGACTGGGAGGGACTGGGAGGGACTGGGAGGGGATTGGGAGGGACTGGGAGGGGATTGGGGGGTAATGGGAGGGACTGGGAGGGACTGGGAGGGGATTGGGAGGCGCTGGGAGGGACTGGGAGGGGACTGGGAGGGGATTTAGAGGCACTGGGAGGGTACTGGGAGGTGCTGGGGAAGCCAGTTGTCCCCTGACTACCCCCATACTGGCCCTTACTGGTACATACTGGTCAGCACTGGGCGCGGTGGGGGGCTACGGGGGTCTCCGGGAGACACTGGGAAGGGATTTAGAGGCACTGGGAGAGTACTGGGAGGTGCTGGGGAAGCCAGTTGTCCCCTGACTACCCCCATACTGGCCCATACTGGTCCATACTGGTCCATACTGGTCAGCGCTGGGAGCGGTGGGGGGCTACGGGGGTCTCCGGGAGACACTGGGAAGGGCTGGAGAGGCACTGGGAGCTACTGGGAGGGTACTGGGAGGTGCTGGGGAAGCCAGTTGTCCCCTGACCACCGTCATACTGGCTCATACTGGTCCTTACTGGTCCATACTGGTCAGTACTGGGTGCAGTGGGAGTGGATTGGGAGGCACTGGGAGAGGATTTAGAGGCACTGGGAGGGTACTGGGAGGTGCTGGGGAAGCCAGTTGTCCCCTGACCACTCCCATACTGGCCCATACTGGTCCTTACTGGTCCATACTGGTCGGCACTGGGCACGGTGGGGGGCTACGGGGGTCTCCGGGAGACACTGGGAAGGGCTGGAGAGGCACTGGGAGCTACTGGGAGGGTACTGGGAGGTGCTGGGGAAGCCAGTTGTCCCCTGACCACCGTCATACTGGCTCATACTGGTCCTTACTGGTCCATACTGGTCAGTACTGGGTGCAGTGGGAGTGGATTGGGAGGCACTGGGAGGGGATTTAGAGGCACTGGGAGGGTACTGGGAGGTGCTGGGGAATCCAGTTGTCCCCTGACCACACCCTGACTACCCCATACTGGTCCTTACTGGCCCATACTGGTCCATACTGGTCCATACTGGTCAGTACTGGGCACAGTGGGGGGCTGTGGGAGACACTGGGAGGGGCTCTGGGAGACACTGGGAGGGTACTGGGAGGTGCTGGGGAAGCCAGTTGTCCCCTGACCACCCCCTGACTACCCCATACTGGCCCATACTGGTCCTTACTGGCCCATACTGGTCCATACTGGTCAGTACTGGGTGCAGTGGGAGGGGATTAGGAGGCACTGGGAGGAGATTTGGAGACACTAGGAGGGTACTGGAAGGTGCTGGGGAAGCCAGTTGTCCCCTGACAACCCCATACTGGCCCATATTGGCCCATACTGGTCCTTACTGGTCCATACTGGTCCATACTGGTCAGCGCTGGGAGCGGTGGGGGGCTACGGGGGTCTCCGGGAGACACTGGGAGGGGATTTGGAGGCACTGGGAGGGTACTGGAAGGTGCTGGTGAAGCCAGTTGTCCCCTGAACCCCCCCATACTGGCCCATACTGGTCCTTACTGGTCCATACTGGTCCATACTGGTCAGTACTGGGCACAGTGGGGGGCTGTGGGAGACACTGGGAGGGGCTCTGGGAGACACTGGGAGGGTACTGGGAGGTGCTGGGGAAGCCAGATGTCCCCTGACTACCCCATACTGGCCCATACTGGCCCATACTGGTCCTTACTGGTCCTTACTGGTCCATACTGGTCAGCACTGGGCACGGCGGGGGGCTACGGGGGTCTCCAGGAGAAACTGGGAAGGGCTGGAGAGGCACTGGGAGCTACTGGGAAGAACCTAGGAGGTGCTGGGGAAGCCAGTTGTCCCCTGACCACTGCCATTCTGGCTCATACTGGTCCTTACTGGTCCATACTGGTCCATACTGGTCAGTACTGGGTGCAGTGGGAGGGGATTAGGAGGCACTGGGAGGGGATTTAGAGGCACTGGGAGGGTCCTGGGAGGTGCTGGGGAATCCACTTGTCCCCTGACCCCCCCATACTGGCCCATACTGGTCCTTACTGGTCCATACTGGTCCATACTGGTCAGCGCTGGGAGCGGTGGGGGGCTACGGGGGTCTCCGGGAGCTCTACCCGCTGGCGCTGGCGCCCAACGTGACGGGTCCCTGCGGGCGCCCCCGGCCCGACGCCTTCCACCTCCTGCGGCACCCGCGGACGGGGGACCTGCCCTGGCCGGGGCTCCTGCTGGGACTGGGAATCATCTCCGCCTGGTACTGGTGCACCGACCAGGTGGGACTGGGAGGCACTGGGAGGGGACTGGGAGGGACTGGGAGAGGATTGGGAGGGACTGGGAGGCACTGGGAGGCACTGGGAGAGGATTGGGAGGGGATTTGGGGGGACTGGGATGGACTGGGAGGGACTGGGAGGGTACTGGGAGGCACTGGGAGGGTACTGGGATGAACTGGGAGGCACTGGGAGGGGATTGGGAGGCACTAGGAGGCACTGGGTGGACACTGGGATGCCACTGGGATGGACTGGGAGGCACTGGGAGGGGATTGGGAGGACACTGGGATGGACTGGGAGGGACTGGAAGGCACTGGGAGGGGATTGGGAGGGCACTGGGAGGCACTGGGAGGCACTGGGAGGGGATTGGGAGGACACTGGCATAGACTGGGAGAGAATGGGAGGCACTGGGAGGGGACTGGGAGAGCACTGGGATGGACTGGGAGGCACTGGGATGGGATTGGGAGGACACTGGGAGGGTACTGGGATAGACTGGGAGGCACTGGGAGGCAGTGGGAGGGGATTGGGAGGCACTGGGAGGGGACTGGGAGGGACTGGGAGGCACTGGGAGGGGACTGGGAGGGACCTGCCCTGGCCGGGGCTCCTGCTGGGACTGGGAATCATCTCCGCATGGTACTGGTGCACCGACCAGGTGGGACTGGGAGGCACTGGGAGGGGACTGGGGGGGAATGGGAGGGACTGGGAGGGGCTGGGAGAGGATTGGGAGGCACTGGGAGGCACTGGGAGGCACTGGGATGGGACTGGGATGGACTGGGAGGCACTGGGAGGGGATTGGTAGGGTACTGGGAGGGCACTGGGAGGCACTGGGAGGCACTGAGAGGGACCTGCCCTGGCTGGGACTCCTGCTGGGACTGGGAATCATCTCCGCATGGTACTGGTGCACCGACCAGGTGGGACTGGGAGGCACTGGGAGGGGACTGGGAGGGAATGGGAGGGGATTGGGAGGGACTGGGAGGCACTGGGAGGCACTGGGAGAGGATTGGGAGGGGATTTGGGGGCACTGGGATGGACTGGGAGGGGACTGGGAGGGGACTGGGAGGCACTGGGAGGGTACTGGGATGAACTGGGAGGCACTGGGAGGGGACTGGGAGGCACTGGGAGGGGATTGGGACAGACTGGGAGGCACTGGGAGGGCACTGGGATAGACTGGGAGGCACTGGGAGGGGATTGGGAGGACACTGGCATGGACTGGGAGAGAATGGGAGGCACTGGGAGGGGACTGGGAGGGCACTGGGAGGCACTGGGAGGCACTGGGAGGCCACTGGGATGGACTGGGAGGCACTGGGAGGGGATTGGGAGGCCACTGGGATGGGATTGGGAGGCACTGGGAGGGGATTGGGAGGACACTGGGAGGGTACTGGGATAGACTGGGAGGCACTGGGAGGCACTGGGAGGGGACTGGGAGGCACTGGGAGGGGATTGGGAGGCACTGGGAGGCACTGGGAGGCACTGGGAGGGACCTGCCCTGGCCGGGGCTCCTGCTGGGACTGGGAATCATCTCCGCGTGGTACTGGTACACCGACCAGGTGGGACTGGGAGGCACTGGGAAGGGACTGGGAGGGGATTGGGAGGGACTGGGAGGGGTTTAGAGGGGATTGGGAGGCACTGGGAGGCACTGGGAGAGGATTGGGAGGGGATTTGGGGGGACTGGGATGGACTGGGAGGGACTGGGAGGGTACTGGGAGGCACTGGGAAGGTACTGGGAGGCACTGGGAAGGTACTGGGATGGACTGGAAGGGACTGGGAGGCACTGGGAGGGGACTGGGAGGGGACTGGGAGGGACTGGGAGGCACTGGGAGGGGATTGGGTGTGTAACTGGTGGTTAACTGGTGTGTAACTGGTGTGTAACTGGTGTGATACTGGGTGTAACTGGTGTGTAACTGGTGTCACTGGTGTGATACTGGGTGTAACTGGTGTGTAACTGGGGTAACTGGTCAGTAACTGGTGTGTAGCTGGTGTGACTGGTCAGTAACTGGTGTGTAACTGGTGTGACTGGTCAGTAACTGGTTCCTAACTGGTGTGACTGGTGTGTAACTGGTGTAACTGGTGGGTAACTGGTGTGTAAGTGGTGCAACTGGTGTGATACTGGTGTATAACTGGTGTAACTATTGGTTAACTGGTGTGTAACTGGTCAGTAACTGGTGTGTAATTGGGGTAACTGGTGTGTAACTGGTGTGTAACTGGTGTGTAACTGGTCAGTAACTGGTCAGTAACTGGTGTGACTGGTCAGTAACTGGTGTGTAACTGGTCAGTAACTGGTGCGTAACTGGTGTGACTGGTGGGTAACTGGTGTGTAAGTGGTGTAACTGGTCAGTAACTGGTGTAACTGGTCAGTAACTGGTGTGTAACTGGGGTAACTGGTGTGATACTGGTGTCACTGGTGTGATACTGGGGTAACTGGTGTGCCCGGTGCGCAGGTGATCGTGCAGCGCTGCCTGGCCGGCCGCTCCCTGCGCCACGTCCGCGCCGGCTGCGTGGCCTGTGGGTACCTCAAGGTGCTGCCCATGTTCCTCATGGTGCTGCCCGGCATGGCCGCCCGCGTCCTCTTCCCCGGTCAGTGCCCAGTACGGCCCAGTCCGCACCAGTAGGGACCAGTACAGACCAGTATAGGCCAGTCCGGGACCAGTACGGCCCTGTGAAACCCGGTATGGCCCAGTGAGGCCTAGTGTGGCCTAGTGCGGCCTAGTGTGGCCTAGTGAGGCCTAGTACAGCCCCATGCAGCCTTATGTGCCCCAGTACAGCCCAGTATGGCCCAGTACATCCCAGTATGGCCTAGTACAGCCCTGTGCAGCCTTGTGTGCCCCAGTACAGCCCAGTATGGCCCAGTACAGCCCAGTACAACCCAGTATGACCTAGTGAGGCCTAGTGCAGCCTAATGAGGCCTAGTACAGCCCCGTGCAGCCTTATGTGCCCCAGTACAGCCCAGTATGGCCCAGTACAGCCCAGTATGGCCTAGTGTGGCCTAGTGAGGCCTAGTGAGGCCTAGTACAGCCCCCTAGGGGCAGCCTTATGCACCCCAGTACAGCCCAGTATGGCCCAGTACAGCCCAGTATGGCCTAGTGCGGCCTAGTGCAGCCTAGTGAGGCCTAGTACAGCCCCCTAGGGCAGCCTTATGCACCCCAGTATGGCCCAGTATGGCCCAGTACAGCCCAGTATGGCCTGGTGTGGCCCAGTGAGGCCTAGTACAGCTCCATGCAGCCTTATGCGCCCCAGTACAGCCCAGTATGGCCCAGTACAGCCCAGTACAGCCCAGTATGGCCCAGTGCAGCCTGATGCGGCCTAATGAGGCCTAGTACAGCCCCCTAGAGCAGCCTTATGTGCCTCAGTACAGCTCAGTATGGCCCAGTACAGCCCAGTGCAACCCAGTATGGCCTAGTGAGGCCTAGTGAGGCCTAGTACAGCTCCGTGCAGCCTTATGTGCCCCAGTACAGCCCTGTGCAACCCAGTATGGCCCAGTGAGGCCTAGTGCAACCCAGTATGGCCTAGTGAGGCCCAGTGAGGCCCAGTACAGCCCTGTGCAGCCTTGTGTGCCCCAGTACAGCCCAGTATGGCCCAGTACAACCCAGTGCAACCCAGTATGACCTAGTGAGGCCTAGTGCGGCCTAATGAGGCCTAATGAGGCCTAGTACAGCCCCGTGCAGCCTTATGTGCCCCAGTACAGACCAGTATGGCCCAGCACAGACCAGTGCAACCCAGTATGGCCTAGTGAGGCCTAGTGCAGCCTAGTGAGGCCTAGTACAGCCCTGTGCAGCCTTGTGTGCCCCAGTACAGCCCAGTATGGCCCAGTACAACCCAGTGCAACCCAGTATGACCTAGTGAGGCCTAGTGCGGCCTAATGAGGCCTAATGAGGCCTAGTACAGCCCCGTGCAGCCTTATGTGCCCCAGTACAGACCAGTATGGCCCAGCACAGACCAGTGCAACCCAGTATGGCCTAGTGAGGCCCAGTGAGGCCCAGTACAGCCCTGTGCAGCCTTGTGTGCCCCAGTACAGGCCAGTACAGCCCAGTCCAGCCCAGTGCGGCCCAGTACGGCCCAGTACAGCACAGTATGGCCCAGTCCAGCCCAGTGCAGCCCAGTGTGTCCTCCTACAACCTAGTCCAACCCAGTAAAGCCCATCGTGGCCCAGTGAATCCCAGTGTGGAGCCCAGTACAACCCAGTACAGCCCAGTAAGGCCCAGTAAGGCCCAACACAGCGGCCCAGCACACCCTCTCCCTACAGCCATCCAACATGGCGGCCCAATATGTCCCCCCCCCATTGATGCCACAATCCCCCCTCCCCCCCCCAACCCCAGTAAGTCCCAGTAACTCCCAGTAAGTCCCAGTAACTCCCAGTAACGCCTCCCCCCACAGAGGAAGTGGCCTGCGCAGACCCCCAGAGCTGCGGCCGAGCCTGCGGGACCCCCTGGGGCTGCTCCAACGTGGCTTATCCCCGGCTGGTGATGCGCCTGCTGCCCGAGGGTACTGGTGATACTGGTTATACTGGGGATACTGGGGGGAGGGGGGGTGTTATTTGCATGTTATTTGGGGCTATTAGCGGGTTATTAGGGGTTATTAGCATGTTATTAGTGGCTATTAGCATGTTATTACTGGCTATTAGCAGTTATTAGGGGCTATTAACACGTTATTAGTGGCTATTAGCGCCTTATTAGGGACTATTAGTGGTTATTAGGGGCTACTAGCATGTTATTAGGGGCTTTTTGTGGCTATTAGCGTGTTATTAGGTGTTATTAGGGACTATTAGCTTTTATTAGTGGCTAGTAGTGCGTTATTAGTGGCTATTACCATGTTATTAGTGGCTATTAGCAGTTATTAGGGGTTATTAGGGGCTATTAACACGTTATTAGTGGCTATTAGCACCTTATTAGGGACTATTAGTGGTTATTAGGGGCTATTAGCACGTTATTAGGGGCTTTTTGTGGCTATTAGTGTGTTATTATTAGGACTATTAGCAGTTATTAGTGATTAGTAGCACGTTATTAGTGGTTATTAGGGGCTATTACCGTGTTATTAGTGGCTATTAGTGTTATTATTAGGACTATTAGCGGTTATTAGTGATTAGTAGTGCGTTATTAGTGGTTATTAGGGGCTATTACCGTGTTATTAGTGGCTATTAGCAGTTATTAGGGGTTATTAGCGGGTTATGAGTGGCCATTAGTGCCTTCTTGGGGGATAAAAGCGCGTTATTGGGGGGAATTAGGGTGTTGTTAGCGGTTATTAGGTGCTATTAACATGTTATTAGTGGCTATTAGCGCATTATTAGGGGTTATTAGAGGTTATTAGTGGCTATTAACATGTTATTACTGGCTATTAGCAGTTATTAGGGGTTATTAGGGGCTATTAACACGGTTTTAGTGGCTATTAGCGCCTTATTAGGGACTATTAGTGGTTATTAGGGGCTATTAGCACGTTATTAGGGGCTTTTTGTGGCTATTAGTGTGTTATTATTAGGACTATTAGCGGTTATTAGTGATTAGTAGCGCGTTATTAGTGGTTATTAGGGGCTATTACCGTGTTATTAGTAGCTATTAGCAGTTATTAGGGTTTATTAGCAGGTTATTATTGGCCATTAGCACCTCCTTGGGGGCTACAAGTGTGTTATTGGGGGGAATTAGGGTGTTGTTAGCGGTTATTAGGTGCTATTAACATGCTATTAGTGGCTATTAGCGCGTTATTAGGGGTTATTAGAGGCTATTAGTGGGTATTACCGCGTTATTAGGTGTTATTAGTGGCTGTGGGCACATTATTGGGGGCCGTTAGCGCCTGATTAGGAGCTATTAGGGCATTATTAGGGCCTGTGAGGACGTTATTAGGTGTTATTAGAGGATATTAGCACTTTATTAAGTGTTATTAGGGGCTATTAGCAGGTTATTAGGGGTTATTTCGGCTATTAGCGCGTTATTAGAGGCTATTAGCACATTATTAGTGGCTATTAGCGGGTTATTAGTGGCTATTAACGGGTTATTAGAGGTTATTAGCGGCTATTAGCGGCTATTAGCAGGTTATTAGTGCCTATTAGCGGCTATTAGCTTGTTATTAGAGGCTGTTATCAGGCCGTGGGGGCTGTGGGGGGGGCCGTGCTGCCCCCCCACACCCCTCACCCACCCCCCTCACCCCCCCCCAGGCCTGCGGGGGCTGATGCTGGCGGTGGTCCTGGCCGCGCTCATGTCCTCCCTGGCCTCCATCTTCGCCAGCTCTGGGGCCCTCTTCACCTTCGATGTCTATCGGCGCCTTCGGCCTCAGGCCGGGCCCCGGCACCTCCTCATCGTCGGCAGGTGAGGGGGGGAGAGGGGTCTTTTGGGGAGGGGGGGTGGGGTAGGGTGGGGGGCACCCATCAGTTGGGAGCTCAGGTCTACCCCAGTCAATGGGGCTCAAGGCCTTTGAGGGGGGATGGGCACCCAGGTGTCAAGGTTGGGGGGGTCTGGGGGGCACCCAAGGGCTTGAGAGGGCACCCAGGGGACATGGGGGGCACCCAGAGGACTTGGGGGGGCACCCAGGGGTCTGGGGGGTCTTTTGGGGGTGGTTAGGGGGCTGGAGGGGTGGGGGCACCCATGGGTTGGGAGCTCAGGTCTACCCAGTCAATGGGGCTCAAGGCCTTTGAGGGGGGATGGGCACCCAGGTGTCAAGGTTGGGGGGGGTCTGGGAAGGGTCTGGGGGGCACCCAAGGGTTTGAGAGGGCACCCAGAGGACTTAGAGGGGCACCCAGGGGTCTGGGGGGTCTTTTGGGGGTGGTTGGGGGGCTGGATGGGTGGGGGCACCCATGGGTTGGGAGCTCAGGTCTACCCAGTCAATGGGGCTCAAGGCCTTTGAGGGGGGATGGGCACCCAGGTGTCAAGGTTGGGGGAGCCTGGGAAGGGTCTGGGGGGCACCCAAGGGTTTGAGAGGGCACCCGGGGGACTTGGGAGGGCACCCAGGGGTCTGGGGGGTCTTTTGGGGGTGGTTGGAGGGGTGGGGGGTGGGGGCACCCATCATTTGGGAGCTCAGGTCTACCCCAGTCAATGGGGCTCAAGGTCTTGGGTGGGGGGACGGACACCCCGGTGTCAAGGTTGGGGGGGCCTGGGGGGCACCCAAGGGTTTGAGAGGGCACCCAGAGGACTTGGGGGGGGGCACCCAGGGGTCTGGGGTGTCATTTGGGGGTGGTTAGGGGGCTGGATGGGTGGGGGGTGGGGGCACCCATGGGTTGGGAGCTCAGGTCTACCCCAGTCAAAGGGGCTCAAGGCCTTTGAGGGGGGGATGGGCACCCAGGTGTCAAGGTTGGGGGGGCCTGGGGGGCACCCAAGGGTTTGAGAGGGCACCCAGGAGACTTGGGGGGGCACCCAGGGGTCTGGGGGGTCTTTTGGGGGTGGTTGGATGGGTGGGGGGTGGGGGCACCCATCATTTGGGAGCTCAGGTCTACCCAGTCAATGGGGCTCAAGGCCTTTGAGGGGGGATGGGCACCCAGGTGTCAAGGTTGGGGGGGTCTGGGAAGGGTCTGGGGGGCACCCAAGGGTTTGAGAGGGCACCCAGAGGACTTAGAGGGGCACCCAGGGGTCTAGGGGGGTCTTTTGGGGGTGGTTGGGGGGCTGGAGGGGTGGGGGCACCCATGGGTTGGGAGCTCAGGTCTACCCAGTCAATGGGGCTCAAGTACTTTGGGGGGGGGTGTCAAGGTTGGGGGTCTTCAGGGTGGTCTGGGGGGGCACCCAGAGGTTTAGGGGGGTACCTAGGGGTCTGGGGGAGCACTCAGGGGGCCGGGAGGGGCACCCAAGGTGTCGGGGGGACTGTTGGGGGGGTACCCATCATTTGGGAGCTCAGGTCTACCCATTCAATGACCCACCCCAGGGATCCATCTAGAGTGGGGGGGGGGGGGGCATCACTTGGGGGTCCCCCCACCCCGACCCCCTAAAGATGAACCTCCCGGGGGGTGGGTGGATTTTGGGGGGGTGTCCCCAGGCTGTGGAGTGGCGCCATGGTGGGGCTGAGTCTTTTGGGGGGCCTGGGAGGGGCACCCAGCATTCGGGAGCTCAGGTCTACCCATTTAATGACCCACCCCAAGGATCCATCTAAGAGGCGGGGGGGGGCATCATTTGGGGGCCCCCCCACCCCGACCCCCTAAAGGTGAACCTCCCGTGGGGGGGGGGTGGATTTTGGGGGGGGGGTCCCCAGGCTGTGGATCAGCGCCATGGTGGGGCTAAGTCTTTTGGGGGGGGGGGGGGAGGGGCACCCATCATTTGGGAGCTCAGGTCTACCCATTCAATAGGCCTATGACCCACCCCAGGGATCAATTTGGGGGGGGGGGGGGGGGCATCACTTGGGGGTCCCCCCACCCTGACCCCCTAAAGATGAACCTCCCAGGGGGGGTGTGGATTTTAGGGGGGGGGGTCCCAGGCTGTGGATCGCAGCCATGGTGGGGCTAAGTATTTTGCGGGGGGGGGCTGGTGGGGGGGGTTAAGAGGGGCACCCAGCATTTGGGAGCTCAGGTCTACCCATTCAATAGACCTATGACCCACCCCAGGGATCAATTTGGGGGGGGGGGGGGGGGGGCATCACTTGGGGGTCCCCCCCACCCCGACCCCCTAAAGATGAACCTCCTGGGGGGGGGGGGATTTTGGGGAGGGGGGTCCCCAGGCTGTGGATCGGAGCCATGGTGGAGATGAGTCTTTTGGGGGGGGGTGGGAGGGGCACCCATCATTTGGGAGCTCAGGTCTACCCATTGAATAGGCCTATGACCCACCCCAGGGATCAATTTGGGGGGGGGGGGGGGCATCACTTGGGGGTCCCCAAACCCCGACCCCCTAAAGATGAACCTCCCGGGGGGTGTGTGGATCTTGGGGGGTGTCCCCAGGCTGTGGATTAGCGCCATGGTGGGGCTGAGTCTTTTGGGGGGGGCTGGGAGGGGCACCCAGCGTTTGGGAGCTCAGGTCTACCCATTCAATAGACCTATGACCCACCCCTGGGATCAATTTGGGGGGGGGGGGGGGGGCATCACTTGGGGGTCCCCCCACCCCGACCCCCTAAAGATGAACCTCCCGGGGTGTGTGTGGATTTTGGGGGGTGTCCCCAGGCTGTGGATTGGCGCCATGGTGGGGCTGAGTCTTTTGGGGGGGCTGGAGGGAGGGGGGCTGTGGGAGGGGCACCCAGCGTTTGGGAGCTCAGGTCTACCCATTCAATGACCCACCCCAGGGATTCATCTAAGGAGTGGGGGGGGGGGGGGCATCACTTGGGGGTCCCCCCACCCCGACCCTCTAAAAATGAACCTCCCGGGGGGTGGGTGGATTTTGGGGGGGGGTCCCCAGTCTGTGGATCAGCGCCATGGTGGGGCTGAGTCTTTTGGGGGGGCTGGGAGGGGCACCTAGCATTTGGGAGCTCAGGTCTACCCATTCAATAGACCTATGACCCACCCCAGGGATCAATTTGGGGGAGGGGGGGGGCATCACTTGGGGGTCCCCCCACCCCGACCCCCTAAAGATGAACCTCCCGGGGGGTGGGTGGATTTTGGGGGGGGGTCCCCAGGCTGTGGATTGGCGCCATGGTGGGGCTGAGCCTGGCTTGGCTGCCGGTGGTGGAGGCAGCAAGGGGGGGGCAGCTCTTCGACTACATCCAAGCAGTGGGGAGTTACCTGGCCCCCCCAGTCGCCGCCGTCTTCTTCCTCGCCGTCTTCGTCCCCCGAGTTAACGAGCCTGTGAGTAATTAGGGGGACCCCTCCCCTAATTAACCCACCCACCCCTCAATCAATCCCCCTCCCTAATTAAGAGAACCCCCCCCAAAACACCACCCCCCCCCCGTTGACCCCTTAAGAATGATGCTGACCCCACCCCCCCCCCCTTCTTCTTCTTCCTCCTCCTCCTCCTCCTCCCCCCCACACCCCTTTTTTAGGGTGCATTTTGGGGTCTCCTGGGGGGGTTGGGGTTGGGTTTAGGCCGCTTGATCCCCGAGTTCGTTTTGGGGACGGGGACATGTGAGACCCCCGGGCTTTGCCCCCCCTTTGTTTGTGGCCTTCACTACCTGCACTTCGCCGCCCTCCTCTTCCTCGCCACCGGCCTCATCGTCATCGGCGTCTCCCTCTGTTACCCGCCCATCCCACGCCAGCACGTGAGTAGAGGGGGGCTTTTGGGGGGGGGGGAGGCACCCCCAGGGGTGTCACACACCCACCTATCCCCCCCCATCCCTCCCCCCCCCCCCCCCAAAATCTCCTCAGCTTCATCGGTTGGTCTTCAGCCTCCGCAACAGCCAAGAGCCGCGGGTTGACCTTGACCTCCTTGACCTTGGGCAACCCAAAAATGGGGCTGGGGGGGGCCAAGTAGAAGGTAAAGGTAATTTTTGGGGAACACCCACCCCCCCCAAAAGGTTTTGGGGTGGGGGGGGGGGGGCAACTAAAGGGGGAGCTGGTGTTTGGGAGCTCAGGTCTACCCAGGTGATGTGGGTGGAGGTCTTAAGGGAGGGTACTCAGGGGGGTGGGGGGGACCCAATGGGGCTGGGGGCACCTTGGGTGGGGGCACTGAGAGCTGGGGGGGCACCCAGGGGATGAGGTTAGGGGGTGGGGGCACCCCAGATCTTAAGGGGGTACCCAGGGGTCTGAGGGGGGACCTGGGGGGGGTTAACTGGGGGGCACTCAGGGGGGTGGGGGGACACCAAATGGGTCTGGGGGCACCTTGGGGGGGGCACTGAGAGCTGGGGGAGGTACCCAGGGGGTGAGATTAGGGGGTGGGGGCACCCCAGCACTTAAGGGGGTACCCAGGGGTCTGAGGGGGGACCTGGGGGGGATCAAGAGAGGATGAACTGCGGGTGGGGAGGGGGTCTTGGGCTGGACACAGGGGTCGTGGGGAGGGGGGGCAGGCAGCTGTGGGGGAGCATGGAGGGATTTGGGGGGGGAGGCTCTGGGGAGGGGTCTTGGGGAGCACCCTGGGAGCCCATGGGACACCCAAGGTTGGGTCCCAGGGACTGACACCCACCCCCCACCTTCCTCCCCTCCTCCCCCCCCCCCTCCCCAATTCCAGATGTGGAGGCAGAACCAGGAGCACAGGGGGCGGGGCCACCAGAGGAGGGGGGAGGGGCCATCCCCGAGGCCCCACCCCCCAAGGACGGACTGTGGGACCGCGTGGTCGACGCCAACGCGCTCATCCTGATGGCCGTGGCCGTCTTCCTCTGGGGGTACTTTGCCTGAACAACCCCCCCAATTCCCCTCCCCAACCCTGAAATGACCCAAAATCTGGGGAAAATGGCACAAAACGAGCCCTGAGGGGGCTGAAAAGTGAATTAAACGGCCTGAAACGGGCAAAAATTGGAGTGAAATGGCCCAAAATGAGACAAAAATGGCCCAAAATGAGATTAAAATGGCCCAAAATGAGATTAAAATGGCCCAAAATGAGATTAAAATGGCCCAAAATGAGACGAAAATGGCCCAAAATGAGATTAAAATGGCCCAAAATGAGATTAAAATAGCCTGACAGAAGAAAAGACACAAAAATGGATCAAAACTGCCCCAAATGAGAGGAAAATCACCTGAAATGACACAAAAATGGCCCAAAACAAGAGGAAAATGGCCCAAAATGATGAAAAAATGACCCAAACCAAGACAAAACTGGCCCAAAAATACTCAAAACTGATCCCAAATGACCCAAAATGACCTGAAAATGGCCCAAGCCAACATGAAAATGGCCCAAAATGACATAAAATGGACCAAAATGACATGAAAATGGCCTGGAATGAACAGAAAATGGCCCAAAATGACACAAAATGGCCCAAAATGACATAAAAATGGCCCCAAATGAGACAAAACTGGTCTGAAATGATACAAAAATGGCCCAAAATCAGAATGGCCCAAAATGACCCCAAAATTGACTGAAATGACTTGAAAAATGGCCAAAAATGAGATGAAAATGACCTGAAACAAAATGAGAATGGCCCAAACAAACCCAAATATGGCCTGAAATGACCAAAAATGGTCGAAAATGAGATGAAAATGGCCCAAAATGACATGAAAAGGTCCTGAAATGACCTAAAACTGGCCCAAAATGAGACGTAATGGCCCTAAATGACCCCAAAATGGTGGAAAACATCCCAAAAAATGCCTGAAATGAGATGAAATGGCCCAAAATGATCCCAAAATGGCCCAAAACAGCCCCAAACCGGGTCAAACTTAGATGAAAATGGCCCAAAATAACCCGAAACTGGCCCCAAATGAGGCAAAACCTGCCCAAAATGAGCCAAAATTGGCCTGAAATGATCCAAACCCCCAGTAAAATGCCCCAAATCCTGACTAAAAAGGCCCCAAATGACAAAAAAAGAGGCAAAACCAGCTCTGAACGAGCCAAATTTGGCCTAAAGTGGCCCAAAACTAAGCCCAAAGGGGCCTAAACAGGCCCAAACCCACCCGAAAGGCCCAAACTGAGGTGAAATCACCCCAAATGAGGAGAAAACGGCCCCAAAAAGGCCCCAAGCGACACAAAATGGTCTGAAATGACCCAAAATGAGACAAAAGCGGTTCAGAGCGGCCCAAAATCGGGCCTAAAATGGCCCAAACTGGCCTGAACCAGCCTAAAATGGCCTAAACCGGCCTAAACCAGACTGAACCTGACTAAAATGGTGCAAACTGGCCTAAAATGGCCTGGAATGGCCTAAAATTGCCTAAATTGGCCTAAAACAGCATGAACTGGCCTAGAATGGCCCAAACTGGCCTAAACCATCCTAAAATGGCCTAGAATGGCCCAAACTGGCCTAAACCAGCTCAAACTGGCCTAAAATGACCTAATCCAGCTATAAACCAGCCAAAAATGGCCCCAACCAGCCCAGAATAGCCCAAACTGGTCTAAAATGGCCTGAACTGGCCCAAACTGGCCTAAAATGGCCTGGCCTGGCCTAAAATTGCTTAAACCAGGCTAAAATGGCCCAAACTGGCCTAAACCAGCCTAAACTGGCCTAAAATGGCTTAAATTGGCCTAAAATGACTCAAATTGGCCTAGAATGACCCAAACTGGCCTAGAATGACCCAAACTGGCCTAAAATGGCCTGGACTGGCTTAAACCTGTCTAAACCAGGCCTAAACTGGGTTTAAACGATCCAAACTGGCCTAAAATGGCCTGAACTGGCCTAAAATGACTCAAACTGGCCTAGAATGACCCAAACTGGCCTAAAATGGCCTGGACTGGCTTAAACTTGCCTAAACCAGGCCTAAACTGGGTTAAAATGGCCTAAACTGGCCTAAAATGGCCCAAACTGGCCTAAACCAGCATGAAGTGGCTTAAAATGACTCAAACTGGCCTAAAATGGCCCAACCTGGCCTAAACCAGCCTAAACTGGCCTAAAACGGCCTGAACTGGCCTAAAATGACTCAAAGTGGCCTAGAATGGCCCAAACTGGCCTAAAATGGCCTGGCCTGGCCTAAAGTTGCCTAAACCAGGCCTAAACTGGGTTAAAATGGCCCAAACTGGCCTAAACTGGCCTAAACTGGGCTAAAATGGCCCCACCCCACCCCCAAATTTTGCCCCCCAGGTGGAAACACCCCAAAGTGGGACAAGACCAGCCCCTCCCCCCCCGCCCTGTGACATGACATCACACACCCCCCCATGACATCACCCCCCCATGACATCACCCCACGCCCCCCCAATGACATCACCCACCCCCCCCGATGACATCACACACCCCCCAATGACATCACACCCCCCGATGACATCACCCCCCCTCCCCAATGACATCACCCCCCCCCCCCAATGACATCACACTCCGTTTGCTGAGTCAAAACCCCATCTCTTCGCCCCTCCCCCCACCCCCACCCGGGTTGGGGGTTGGGGGTGGGGGGTGTCCAAGGTCAGCATCTCATTGGACGACGGGCTGGGTGGCCCCGCCCCAGTCCAGCTCCCATTCGTCGGGGGCCAGGAGGTGCCCGCCGCGTCTCCCAACCAGCTTCCTCCAGCCCTGGGAGGAGGAGGAGGAGGAAGGGGGGGGGGATGACATCACCGTGACGTCATAATAGGGAGCTCAGGAGGGGGGCGATGACGTCACGGGGGTGGTGATGACGTCACGGCGACGCTGCTTACCGCGCAGGAAGGCCGGGCCCAGCGTGCGCCAAACCCGCGAGGTCTCGGCCAGGACCCCCCAGGGCACCGTCCCGGGGGCTGGGGGGAGGGGAAGGACCCGTTATTGACCCCCCCTTCAAATAGGGGACACCCCAAAATACCCCCCCGGGACCCCAAAATACCCCCCCAGGACCCCAAATCCACCCCCAGGACCCCAAAATGACACCAGGACCCCCCAAAAAGACTCCAAAACCCACCCAGGGACCCCCAAAATACCCCCTCAGGACCCCAAATCTACCCCCTGGGACCCCCAAAATTCCCCCCAGGACCCCAAAATACCCCCCAGGACCCCAAATCCACCCCCTGGGACCCCCAAAATCCCCCCAGGACCCCAAAATACCCCCCAGGACCCCAAAATGACACCAGGACCCCCCAAAACCACCCCAAAACCCACCCAGGGACCCCCAAAATACCCCCCAGGACCCCCAAAATACCCCCCCAGGACCCCCCAAATACCCCCCAAGGACACCAAATCCACCCCCTGGGACCCCAAAATCCCCCTCAGGACCCCAAAATACCCCCCAGGACCCCAAATCCACCCCCAGGGACCCCAAAATACCCCCCAGGACCCCAAATCCACCCCCTGGGACCCCCAAAATCCCCCCCAGGACCCCAAAATGACACCAGGACCCACCAAAACCACCCCAAAACCCACCCAGGGACCCCCCAAATCCCCCTCAGGACCCCAAATCCACCCCCAGGGATCCCCAAAATCCCCCCCAGGGACCACAGATCCCCCCTCAGATCACCAGGGACCCCCAAAATACCCCCCTAGGACCCCAAAATGACACCAGGACCCCCCAAAACCCTCCAGGGACCACCCAAATACCCCCCCAAGCCACCAAATCGACCCCCTGGAACCCCAAAATCCCCCCCAGGACCCCAAAATGACACCAGGACCCCCACAAACCACCCCAAAACCCCCCAGGGACCCCCAAAATACCTCCCAGGACCCCAAAATACCCCTCCAGGACCCCAAATCCACCCCCAGGGACCCCCAAAATCCCCCCCAGGGACCCCAGATCCCCCCTCAGATCACCAGGGACCCCCAAAATACCCCCCTAGGACAACAAAATACCCCCTGGGACGCCCAAAATCCCCCCAGGACCTCAAAATCCCCCCCAGGACCCCAAATCCACCCTCTGGGGAACCCCAGGGACCCCAGCACCCCCTCAACACCCCCCCAAATCCCCTTCTGGGACCCCAATATGACCCCCCAACCCCTACCCCCCCCCAAATCCCCCTCAAACCCCTCTAGACCCCCCCAAGACCCCCAAAATCCCCTTCTGGGACCCCAATATGACCCCCCAAAAACCCCTCCCAGCCCCCCAAATCCCCCCCAGACCCCCCCCAATCCCCCCCAAATCCC
>NW_028168247.1:0-26754 GCF_964237585.1 Gallinula chloropus | reverse complement strand
TTTAGGCCTGGTTTAGGCAACTTTAGGCCAGGCCACGCCATTTTAGGCCAGTTTGGGCCATTTTAGGCCAGTTTGGGTCATTCTAGGCCAATTTGAGTCATTTTAGGCCAGTTCAGGCTGCTTTAGGCCGGTTTGGGCCATTTTAGGCCAGTTTGGGCCATTTTAGGCCAGTTCGGGCCATTTTAGGCCAGTTCAGGCAGGTTTAAGCTGGTTTGGGCCATTTTAGGCCAGTTTGGGCCGTTTTAACCCAGTTTAGGCCTGGTTTGGGCAAGTTTAAGCCAGTCCAGGCCATTTTAGGCCAGTTTGGGTCATTCTAGGCCAGTTTGAGTCATTTTAGGCCAGTTCAGGCCATTTTAGGCCAGTTTGGGTCATTTAAACCCAGTTTAGGCCTGGTTTAGACAGGTTTAAGCCAGTCCAGGCCATTTTAGGCCAGTTTGGGTCATTCTAGGCCAGTTTGGGTCATTCTAGGCCAGTTCAGGCCATTTTAGGCCAGTTTGGGCCATTCTAGGACAGTTTGGGTCATTTAAACCCAGTTTAGGCCTGGTTTAGGCAAGTTTAAGCCAGTCCAGGCCATTTTAGGCCAGTTTGGGCCATTTTAACCCAGTTTAGGCCTGGTTTAGGCAACTTTAGGCCACGCCAGGCCATTTTAGGCCAGTTTGGGTCATTCTAGGCCAATTTGAGTCATTTTAGGCCAATTTAAGCCAGTTTAGGCCAGGCCAGGCCATTTTAGGCCAGTTTGGGCCAGTTCAGGCCGTTTTAGGCCAGTTTGGGCTATTCTGGGCTGGTTGGGGCCATTTTTGGCTGGTTTATAGCTGGATTAGGTCATTTTAGGCCAGTTTGAGCTGGTTTAGGCCAGTTTGGGCCATTCTAGGCCATTTTAGGATGGTTTAGGCAAGTCTGGGCCATTCTAGGCCAGTTCATGCTGTTTTAGGCCAATTTAGGCAATTTTAGGCCGTTCCAGGCCATTTTAGGCCAGTTTGCACCATTTTAGTCAGGTTCAGTCTGGTTTAGGCCGGTTTAGGCCATTTTAGGCTGGTTCAGGCCAGTTTGGGCCATTTTAGGCCCGATTTTGGGCCGCTCTGAACCGGTTTTGTCTCATTTTGGGTCATTTCAGACCATTTTGTGTCGCTTGGGGCCTTTTTGGGGCCGTTTTCTCCTCATTTGGGGTGATTTCACCTCAGTTTGGGCCCTTCCCAGGTGCCTTTTGGGTGGGTTTGGGCCTGTTTAGGCCCCTTTGGGCTCAGTTTTGGGCCACTTTAGGCCAAATTTGGCTCCTTCAGAGCTGGTTTTGCCTCTTTTTTTGTCATTTGGGGCCTTTTTAGTCAGGATTTGGGGCATTTTACTGGGGGTTTGGGTCATTTCAGGCCAATTTTGGCTCATTTTGGGCAGGTTTTGCCTCATTTGGGGCCAGTTTCGGGTTATTTTGGGCCATTTTCATCTAAGTTTGACCCGTTTTGGGGCTGTTTTGGGCCGTTTTGGGCCATTTTGGGGTCATTTTTGGGCCATTTCATCTCATTTCAGGCATTTTTTGGGATGTTTTCCACCATTTTGGGGTCATTTTGGGCCATTACGTCTCATTTTGGGCCAGTTTTAGGTCATTTCAGGACCTTTTCATGTCATTTTGGGCCATTTTCATCTCATTTTTGACCATTTTTGGTCATTTCAGGCCATATTTGGGTTTGTTTGGGCCATTCTCATTTTGTTTCAGGTCATTTTCATCTCATTTTTGGCCATTTTTCAAGTCATTTCAGTCAATTTTGGGGTCATTTTGGGCCATTCTCTTTTTGGGCCATTTTTGTATCATTTCAGACCAGTTTTGTCTCATTTGGGGCCATTTTTATGTCATTTTGGGCCATTTTGTGTCATTTTGGGCCATTTTCTGTTCATTCCAGGCCATTTTCATGTCATTTTGGTCCATTTTATGTCATTTTGGGCCATTTTCATGTTGTTTTGGGCCATTTTCAGGTCATTTTGGGTCATTTGGGATCAGTTTTGAGTATTTTTGGGCCAGTTTTGTCTTGTTTTGGGTCATTTTTTCATCATTTTGGGCCATTTTCCTCTTGTTTTGGGCCATTTTTGTGTCATTTCAGGCGATTTTCCTCTCATTTGGGGCAGTTTTGATCCATTTTTGTGTCTTTTCTTCCCCTTTCGGGCCATTTTCATCTCACTTTGGGCCATGTAAATCTCATTTTGGGCCATTTTTGTCTCATTTTGGGCCATTTTAATCTCATTTTGGGCCATTTTCATCTCATTTTGGGCCATTTCACTCCAATTTTTGCCCATTTCAGGCCGTTTAATTCACTTTTCAGCCCCCTCAGGGCTCGTTTTGTGCCATTTTCCCCAGATTTTGGGTCATTTCAGGGTTGGGGAGGGGAATTGGGGGGTTGTTCAGGCAAAGTACCCCCAGAGGAAGACGGCCACGGCCATCAGGATGAGCGCGTTGGCGTCGACCACGCGGTCCCACAGTCCGTCCTTGGGGGTGGGGCCTCGGGGATGGCCCCTCCCCCCTCCTCTGGTGGCCCCGCCCCCTGTGCTCCTGGTTCTGCCTCCACATCTGGAATTGGGGGGAGGGGGGGGAGGAGGAGGGGAGGAAGGTGGGGGGTGGGTGTCAGTCCGTGGGACCCAACCTTGGGTGTCCCATGGGCCCCCTGGGTGCCCCCCCAAGACTCCTCCCCAGAGGGCCCCCCCCCCCCGCCCCAAATCCCTCCATGCTCCCCCACAGCTGCCTGCCCCCCCCTCCCCAAGACCCCTGTGTCCAGCCCAAGACCCCCTCCCCACCCCCAGTTCATCCCCTCTTGATCCCCCCCAGGTCCCTCCTCAGACCCCTGGGTACCCCCTTAAGTGCTGGGGTGCCCCCACCCCCTAACCTCATCCCCTTGGTACTCCCCCCCCCCCCCCCAGCTCTCAGTGCCCCCATCCAAGGTGCCCCCAGCCCCATTTGGTGTCCCCCCACCCCCCTGAGTGCCCCCCAGTTAACCTCCCCCAGGTCCCCCCTCAGATCCCTGGGTACCCCCTTAAGTGCTGGGGTGCCCCCACCCCCTAACCTCATCCCCTGGGTGCCCCCCCCAGCTCTCAGTGCCCCCACCCAAGGTGCCCCCAGACCCATTTGGTGTCCCCCCACCCCCCTGAGTACCCTCCCTTAAGACCTCCACCCACATCACCTGGGTAGACCTGAACTCCCAAACACCAGCTCCCCCTTTAGTTGCCCCCCCCCACTGCCCCAAAACCTTTTGGGGGGGTGGGTGTCCCCCCCAAAAATTACCTTTACCTTCTACCTGGCCCCCCCCAGCCCCATTTTTGGGTTGCCCAAGGTCAAGGAGGTCAAGGTCAACCCGCGGCTCTTGGCTGTTGCGGAGGCTGAAGACCAACCGATGAAGCTGAGGAGATTTTGGGGGGGGGGGGAGGAGGGATGGGGGGGGATAGGTGGGTGTGTGACACCCCTGGGGGTGCCTCCCCCCCCCCAAAAGCCCCCCTCTACTCACGTGCTGGCGTGGGATGGGTGGGTAACAGAGGGAGACGCCGATGACGATGAGGCCGGTGGCGAGGAAGAGGAGGGCGGCGAAGTGCAGGTAGTGAAGGCCACAAACAAAGGGGGGGCAAAGCCCGGGGGTCTCACACGTCCCCGTCCCCAAACGAACTCGGGGATCAAGCGGCCTAAACCCAACCCCAACCCCCCCAGGAGACCCCAAAATGCACCCTAAAAAAGGGGTGTGGGGGGGGGGAGGAAGAGGAGGAAGAAGAAGAAGGGGTGGGGGGTTGGGTCAGCATCATTCTTAAGGGGTCAACGGGGGGGGGTGGTGTTTTGGGGGGATTTCTCTTAATTGGGGAGGAGGATTGATTGAGGGGGTGGGTGGGTTAATTAGGGGAGGGGTCCCCCTAATTACTCACAGGCTCGTTAACTCGGGGGACGAAGACGGCGAGGAAGAAGACGGCGGCAACAGGGGGGGCCAGGTAACTCCCCACTGCTTGGATGTAGTCGAAGAGCTGCCCCCCCCTTGCTGCCTCCACCACCGGCAGCCAAGCCAGGCTCAGCCCCACCATGGCGCCAATCCACAGCCTGGGGACCCCCCCCCCAAAATCCACCCACCCCCCGGGAGGTTCATCTTTAGGGGGTCGGGGTGGGGGGACCCCCAAGTGATGCCCCCCCCCCCCCCCAAATTGATCCCTGGGGTCGGTCATAGGTCTATTGAATGGGTAGACCTGAGCTCCCGAATGCTGGGTGCCCCTCCCAGCCCCCCCAAAAGACTCAGCCCCACCATGGCGCCACTCCACAGCCTGGGGACCCCCCCCCAAAATCCACCCACCCCCCGGGAGGTTCATTTTTAGGGGGTCGGGGTGGGGGGACCCCCAAATGATGCCCCCCCCCACGCCTCTTAGATGGATCCTTGGGGTGGGTCATTGAATGGGTAGACCTGAGCTCCCAAATGCTAGGTGCCCCTCCCACCCCCCCCCAAAAGACTCAGCCCCACCATGGTGCCACTCCACAGCCCGGGGACCCCCCCCCCAAAATCCACACCCCCCCCGGAAGGTTCATCTTTAGGGGGTCGGGGTGGGGGGACCCCCAAGTGATGCCCCCCCCCTCCCCCAAATTGATCCCTGGGGTGGGTCATAGGTCTATTGAATGGGTAGACCTGAGCTCCCAAACACTGGGTGCCCCTCCTAACCCCCCCCAAAATACTCAGCCCTACCATGGCTCCGATCCACAGCCTGGGGACCCCCCCCCCCCCCCAAAATCCACACCCCCCCGGGAGGTTCATCTTTAGGGGGTCAGGGTGGGGGGACCCCCAAGTGATGCCCCCCCCCCCCCCCCCCCCAAATTGATCCCTGGGGTGGGTCATAGGTCTATTGAATGGGTAGACCTGAGCTCCCAAATGCTGGGTACCCCCCCAACAGTCCCCCCGACACCTTGGGTGCCCCTCCCGGCCCCCTGAGTGCTCCCCCAGACCCCTAGATACCCCCCCCCAAACCTCTGGGTGCCCCCCCAGACCACCCTGAAGACCCCCAACCTCTGGGTGTCCCCTGCCCAAGGCCTTGAGCCCCATTGACTGGGGTAGACCTGAGCTCCCAACCCATGGGTGCCCCCACCCTCCACCCCTCCAGCCTCCCAACCACCCCCAAAAGACCCCTCAGATCCCTGGGTGCCCCCCCAAGTCCCCTGGGTGCCCTCTCAAACCCTTGGGTGCCCCCCAGACCCCCCCAACCTTGACACCTGGGTGTCTGTCCCCCCACCCAAGACCTTGAGCCCCATTGACTGGGTAGACCTGAGCTCCCAAATGATGGGTGCCCCCACCCCCACCCATCCAACCACCCCCAAAAGACCCCACAGAACCCTGGGTGCCCCTCTAAGTCCTCTGGGTGCCTTCTCAAACCCTTGGGTGCCCCCCAGACCCTTCCCAGACCCCCCCCAACCTTGACACCTGGGTGCCCATCCCCCCTCAAAGACCTTGAGCTCCATTGACTGGGTAGACCTGAGCTCCCAACCCATGGGTGCCCCCACCCCTCCAGCCCCCCAACCACCCCCAAAAGACCCCTCCAGACCCCTGGGTGCCCCCCCAAGTCCTCTGGGTGCCCTCTCAAACTCTTGGGTGCCCCCCAGACCCCCCCAACCTTGACACCTGGGTGCCCATCCCCCCTCAAAAGGCCTTGAGCTCCATTGACTGGGTAGACCTGAGCTCCCAAACTATGGGTCCCCCCAGCCCTCCAGTCCCCCAACCACCCCCAAAAGACCCCTCCAGACCCCTGGGTGCCCCCCCAAGTCCTCTGGGTGCCCCCCATGTCCCCTGGGTGCCCTCTCAAGCCCTTGGGTGCCCCCCAGGCCCCCCCAACCTTGACACCGAGGTGTCCATCCCCCCACCCAAGACCTTGAGCCCCATTGACTGGGGTAGACCTGAGCTCCCAACTGATGGGTGCCCCCCACCCTACCCCACCCCCCCTCCCCAAAAGACCCCTCTCCCCCCCTCACCTGCCGACGATGAGGAGGTGCCGGGGCCCGGCCTGAGGCCGAAGGCGCCGATAGACGTCGAAGGTGAAGAGGGCCCCGGAGCTGGCGAAGATGGAGGCCAGGGAGGACATGAGCGCGGCCAGGACCACCGCCAGCATCAGCCCCCGCAGGCCTGGGGGGGGTAAGGGGGGTTGGTGAGGGGTGTGGGGGGGCAGCACGGCCCCCCCCACAGCCCCCACGGCCTGATAACAGCCTCTAATAACAAGCTAATAGCCGCTAATAGGCACTAATAGCCGCTAATAACCTGCTAATAACCACTAATAGCCTCTAATAACCCGTTAATAGCCACTAATAACCCGCTAATAGCCACTAATAATGTGCTAATAGCCTCTAATAACGCGCTAATAGCCGAAATAACCCCTAATAACCTGCTAATAGCCCCTAATAACACTTAATAACGTGCTAATAGCCTCTAATAACACCTAATAACGTCCTCACAGGCCCTAATAATGCCCTAATAGCTCCTAATCAGGCGCTAACGGCCCCCAATAATGTGCCCACAGCCCGTACTAACCACTAATAACACCTAATAACGCGCTAATAGCCACTAATAACCTCTAATAACCCCTAATGACCCCTAATAATGCGCTAATAGCCACTAATAACGTGTTAATAGCACCTAATAACCGCTAACAACACCCTAATTCCCCCCAATAACGCGCTTTTATCCCCCAAGAAGGCACTAATGGCCACTCATAACCCGCTAATAACCCCTAATAACTGCTAATAGCCACTAATAACACGGTAATAGCCCCTAATAACCACTAATAACGCACTACTAATCACTAATAACCGCTAATAGTCCTAATAATAACACTAATAGCCACTAATAACACGGTAATAGCCCCTAATAACCACTAATAACGCGCTACTAATCACTAATAACCGCTAATAGTCCTAATAATAACACACTAATAGCCACAAAAAGCCCCTAATAACGTGCTAATAGCCCCTAATAACCACTAATAGTCCCTAATAAGGCGCTAATAGCCACTAATAACGTGTTAATAGCCCCTAATAACCCCTAATAATTGCTAATAGCCAATAATAACATGCTAATAGCCACTAATAATCCCTAATAACCCGCTAATAGCCCCAAATAACATGCAAATAACACCCTCCCTCCCCCCAGTATCCCCAGTATAACCAGTATCACCAGTACCCTCGGGCAGCAGGCGCATCACCAGCCGGGGATAAGCCACGTTGGAGCAGCCCCAGGGGGTCCCGCAGGCTCGGCCGCAGCTCTGGGGGTCTGCGCAGGCCACTTCCTCTGGGGGAGGAGTTACTGGGACTTACTGGGACTTACTGGGACTTACTGGGGTTGGGGGGGGGAGGGGGGATTGTGGCATCAATGGGGGGGGACATATTGGGCCGCCATGTTGGATGGCTGTAGGGAGAGGGTGTGCTGGGCCGCTGTGTTGGGCTGTACTGGGACTTACTGGGCCTTACTGGACTGTACTGGGTTGTACTGGGCCGCACTGGGCTGGACTGGGCTGGACTGGCCTGTACTGGGGCACACAAGGCTGCATGGGGCTGTACTAGGCCTCACTAGGCTGCACTAGGCCTCACTAGGTCATACTGGGTTGCACTGGGCTGTACTGGGCTGTACTGGGGCGCATAAGGCTTCCCTAGGGGGCTGTACTAGGCCTCACTGGGCCGCACCAGGCTGCACTGGGCCATACTGGGCTGTACTGGGCTGTAGTGGGGTGCATAAGGCTGCACAGAGCTGCCCTAGGCCTCAGTAGGCTGCACTAGGCCTTACTAGGCCATACTGGGTTGCACTGGGCTGTACTGGGCCATACTGGACTGTACTAGGCTGCACAAGGCTGCATGGGGCTGTACTAGGCTGCACTAGGCCTCATTAGGCCATACTGGGTTGCACTGGGCTGTACTGGGCCATACTGGTCTGTACTGGGGCACATAAGGCTGCACGGGGCTGTACTAGGCCTCATTAGGCCGCACTAGGCCTCACTAGGTCATACTGGGTTGCACTGAGCTGTACTGGGCCGTACTGGGCCGTACTGGGGCACACAAGGCTGCACAGGGCTGTACTAGGCCATACTGGGATGTACTGGGCCATACTGGGCTGTACTGGGGCACATAAGGCTGCATGGGGCTGTACTAGGCCTCACTAGGCCTCACTAGGCCACACTAGGCCGCACTAGGCCGCACTAGGCCTCACTGGGCCATACCGGGTTGCACAGGGCCGTACTGGTCCCGGACTGGCCTATACTGGTCTGTACTGGTCCCTACTGGTGCGGACTGGGCCGTACTGGGCACTGACCGGGGAAGAGGACGCGGGCGGCCATGCCGGGCAGCACCATGAGGAACATGGGCAGCACCTTGAGGTACCCACAGGCCACGCAGCCGGCGCGGACGTGGCGCAGGGAGCGGCCGGCCAGGCAGCGCTGCACGATCACCTGCGCACCGGGCACACCAGTTACCCCCAGTATCACACCAGTGACACCAGTATCACACCAGTTACACCACTTACACACCAGTTACTGACCAGTGACACCAGTTAGAAACCAGTTACCCACCAGTTACACCAGTTACACACCAGTTACTGACCAGTTACTGACCAGTTACACCAGTTACACACCAGTTACACCACTTACACACCAGTTACACCCAGTATCACACCAGTTACACCAGTTACACACCAGTTACTGACCAGCTACACCAGTTACTGACCAGTTACTGACCAGTTACACCAGTTACACACCAGTTACTGACCAGTTACACCACTTACACACCAGTTACTGACCAGTGACACCAGTTACACACCAGTTACACACCAGTATCATACCAGTGACACCAGTTACACACCAGTATCACACCAGTTACTGACCAGTTACACCACTTACACACCAGTTACTGACCAGTTACACCACTTACACACCAGTTACGCACCAGTTACACCAGTATCACACCAGTTACTGACCAGTGACACCAGTTACTGACCAGTGACACCAGTTACACACCAGTTACTGACCAGTTACCCCAATTACACACCACTTACTGACCAGTTACTGACCAGTTACACCAGTTACACACCAGTATCACACCAGTTACTGACCAGTTACACCACTTACACACCAGTTACTGACCAGTGACACCAGTTACACACCAGTATCATACCAGTGACACCAGTTACACACCAGTTACACACCAGTTGCTGACCAGTTACACACCAGTTACTGACCAGTTACACCAGTTACCCTCCCAGTTACACCAGTTACACACCAGTTACACCACTTACACACCAGTATCATACCAGTTACACCCAGTATCACACCAGTTACCCCAGTTACACACCAGTTACTGACCAGTTACACACCAGTTACACCAGTTACACACCAGTTAACCACCAGTTACCCCAGTTACTGACCAGTTACTGACCAGTTACACCACTTACACACCAGTTACTGACCAGTGACACCAGTTACACACCAGTTACACACCAGTATCATACCAGTGACACCAGTTACACACCAGTTACACCACTTACACACCAGTATCATACCAGTTACACCCAGTATCACACCAGTTACCCCAGTTACACACCAGTTACTGACCAGTTACACCAGTTACCCACCAGTTACTGACCAGTTACACCAGTTACTGACCAGTTACACCACTTACACACCAGTTACACCAGTTACACACCAGTTACTGACCAGTTACTGACCAGTTACACCAGTTACTGACCAGTTACACCAGTTACACACCAGTTACACACCAGTCACACCAGTTACTGACCAGTTACTGACCAGTCACACCAGTTACACACCAGTTACTGACCTGTTACACCAGTTACACACCAGTTACACACCAGTCACACCAGTTACACACCAGTATCACACCAGTTACTGACCAGTTACTGACCAGTTACACCAGTTACACACCAGTTACACCAGTTACACACCAGTTACACAGCAGTATCACACCAGTTACACCAGTTACACACCAGTCACACACCAGTCACACACCAGTCACACCAGTTACTGACCAGTTACACCAGTTACACACCAGTTACACCAGTTACTGACCAGTTACTGACCAGTTACACACCAGTTACCCCAGTTAGGAACCAGTTACCCACCAGTGACACACCAGTTACACACCAGTTACTGACCAGTTACCCCAGTTACACACCAGTTACCCCAGTTACACACCAGTTACACCAGTTACACCCCAGTTACACCACTTGCACACCAGTTACACAACAGTCACACCAGTTACCCTCCCAGTGCCTCCCAGTCTATCCCAGTGCCCTCCCAATCCCCTCCCAGTGCCTCCCAGTCCCTCCCAGTCCATCCCAGTGTCCTCCCAATCCCCTCCCAGTGCCTCCCAGTCCATCCCAGTGCCCTCCCAGTGTCCACCCAGTGCCTCCCAGTGCCTCCCAGTGCCCTCCCAATCCCCTCCCAGTGCCTCCCAATCCTCTCCCAGCCCATCCCAGTCCCTCTAAATCCCTTCCCAGTGCCTCCCAGTCCATCCCAGTCCCATCAAATCCCCTCCCAATCCCTTCCCAGTGCCTCCCAGTCCCACCTGGTCGGTGCACCAGTACCAGGCGGAGATGATTCCCAGTCCCAGCAGGAGCCCCGGCCAGGGCAGGTCCATCCCAGTGCCTCCCAGTGCCTCCCAGTGCCTCCCAGTCCCCTACCAGTCCCTCCCAATCCCCTCCCACTGCCTCCCAGTGCCTCCCAGTCTATCCCAGTACCCTCCCAGTGTCCTCCCAATCCCCTCCCAGTGCCTCCCAGTCCACCCCAGTGGCCTCCCAGTGCCTCCCAGTGCCTCCCAGTGCCCTCCCAGTGCCCTCCCAGTCCCCTCCCAGTGCCCTCCCAGTCCCCTCCCAGTGCCTCCCATTCTCTCCCAGTCCATGCCAGTGTCCTCCCAATCCCCTCCCAGTGCCTCCCAGTGCCTCCCAGTCTATCTCAGTGCCCTCCCAGTGCCTCCCAGTGCCCTCCCAATCCCCTCCCAGCCCCTCCCAGCCCCTCCCAGTCCATCCCAGTGTCCTCCCAGTCTCTCCCAGTGCCCCCCAGTCCATCCCAGTGGCCTCCCAGTGTCCACCCAGTGCCTCCCAGTGCTTCCCAATCCCCTCCCAGTGCCTCCCAGTACCCTCCCAGTCCATCCCAGTCCCCCCAAATCCCCTCCCAATCCTCTCCCAGTGCTCTCCCAGTGCCTCCCAGTCCCACCTGGTCGGTGCACCAGTACCGTGCGGAGATGATTCCCAGTCCCAGCAGGAGCCCCGGCCAGGGCAGGTCCCTCCCAGTGCCTCCCACTGCCTCCCAGTCTATCCCAGTGCCCTCCCAGTGCCTCCCAATCCCCTCCCACTGCCTCCCAGTCCATCCCAGTGCCCTCCCAGTCCCATCCCAGTGCCTCCCATTCTCTCCCAGTCTATGCCAGTGTCCTCCCAATCCCCTCCCAGTGCCTCCCAGTGCCTCCCAGTCCCCTCCCAATCCCCTCCCAGTGCCTCCCAGTCCCTCCCAGTCCATCCCAGTGTCCTCCCAATCCCCTCCCAGTGCCTCCCAGTCCATCCCAGTGGCATCCCAGTGTCCACCCAGTGCCTCCCAGTGCCTCCCAATCCCCTCCCAGTGCCTCCCAGTTCATCCCAGTACCCTCCCAGTGCCTCCCAGTACCCTCCCAGTCCCTCCCAGTCCATCCCAGTCCCCCCAAATCCCCTCCCAATCCTCTCCCAGTGCCTCCCAGTGCCTCCCAGTCCCTCCCAATCCTTTCCCATTCCCTCCCAGTCCCCTCCCAGTGCCTCCCAGTCCCACCTGGTCGGTGCACCAGTACCAGGCGGAGATGATTCCCAGTCCCAGCAGGAGCCCCGGCCAGGGCAGGTCCCTCCCAGTGACTCCCAGTGCCTCCCAGTCCCCTCCCAGTGCCTCCCAATCCCCTCCCACTGCCTCCCAGTGCCTCCCAGTCTATCCCAGTACCCTCCCAGTGGCCTCCCAATCCCCTCCCAGTGCCTCCCAGTCCATCCCAGTGGCCTCCCAATCCCCTGCCAGTGCCTCCCAGTGCCTCCCAGTCTATCCCAGTGCCCTCCCAGTGCCTCCCAGTGCCCTCCCAATCCCCTCCCAGTGCCTCCCAGTCCCTCCCAGTCCATCCCAGTGTCCTCCCAATCCCCTCCCAGTGCCTCCCAGTGCCTCCCAGTGCCTCCGAGTGCCTCCCAGTCCCCTCCCAGTGCCTCCCAGTGCCTCCCAATCCCACCCCAGTGTCTCCCAGTGCATCCCAGTCCCCTCCCAGTGCATCCCAGTCCCCTCCCAGTGCCTCCCAGTGCCCTCCCAATCCCCTCCCAGTGCCTCCCAATCCTCTCCCAGCCCCTCCCAGTCCCTCCCAATCCCCTCCCAGCCCCTCCCAGTCCCCTCCCAGTGCCTCCCAGTCCCACCTGGTCGGTGCACCAGTACCAGGCGGAGATGATTCCCAGTCCCAGCAGGAGCCCCGGCCAGGGCAGGTCCCTCCCAATCCCTTCCCAGTGCCTCCCAGTCCAACCCAGTGTATCCCAGTCCCCTCCCAATCCTCTCCCAGTGCCTCCCAGTGCCTCCCAGTCTATCCCAGTACCCTCCCAGTGTCCTCCCAATCCCATCCCAGTGCCTCCCAGTCCATCCCAGTGCCCTCCCAGTCCCCTCCCAGTGCCTCCCAGTCTATCCCAGTCCATGCCAGTGTCCTCCCAATCCCCTCCCAGTGCCTCCCAGTGCCCTCCCAATCCCATCCCAGTGCCTCCCAGTCCATCCCAGTGCCATCCCAGTCCCCTCCCAGTGCCTCCCAGTCTATCCCAGTCCATGCCAGTGTCCTCCCAATCCCCTCCCAGTGCCTCCCAGTGCCTCCCAGTCTATCTCAGTGCCCTCCCAGTGCCTCCCAGTGCCCTCCCAATCCCCTCCCAGCCCCTCCCAGCCCCTCCCAGTCCATCCCAGTGTCCTCCCAGTCTCTCCCAGTGCCCCCCAGTCCATCCCAGTGGCCTCCCAGTGTCCACCCAGTGCCTCCCAGTGCTTCCCAATCCCCTCCCAGTGCCTCCCAGTACCCTCCCAGTCCATCCCAGTCCCCCCAAATCCCCTCCCAATCCTCTCCCAGTGCTCTCCCAGTGCCTCCCAGTCCCACCTGGTCGGTGCACCAGTACCGTGCGGAGATGATTCCCAGTCCCAGCAGGAGCCCCGGCCAGGGCAGGTCCCTCCCAGTGCCTCCCACTGCCTCCCAGTCTATCCCAGTGCCCTCCCAGTGCCTCCCAATCCCCTCCCACTGCCTCCCAGTCCATCCCAGTGCCCTCCCAGTCCCATCCCAGTGCCTCCCATTCTCTCCCAGTCTATGCCAGTGTCCTCCCAATCCCCTCCCAGTGCCTCCCAGTGCCTCCCAGTGTCCTCCCAATCCCCTCCCAGTGCCTCCCAGTCCATCCCAGTGGCATCCCAGTGTCCACCCAGTGCCTCCCAGTGCCTCCCAATCCCCTCCCAGTGCCTCCCAGTTCATCCCAGTACCCTCCCAGTGCCTCCCAGTACCCTCCCAGTCCCTCCCAGTCCATCCCAGTCCCCCCAAATCCCCTCCCAATCCTCTCCCAGTGCCTCCCAGTGCCTCCCAGTCCCTCCCAATCCTTTCCCATTCCCTCCCAGTCCCCTCCCAGTGCCTCCCAGTCCCACCTGGTCGGTGCACCAGTACCAGGCGGAGATGATTCCCAGTCCCAGCAGGAGCCCCGGCCAGGGCAGGTCCCTCCCAGTGACTCCCAGTGCCTCCCAGTCCCCTCCCAGTGCCTCCCAATCCCCTCCCACTGCCTCCCAGTGCCTCCCAGTCTATCCCAGTACCCTCCCAGTGGCCTCCCAATCCCCTCCCAGTGCCTCCCAGTCCATCCCAGTGGCCTCCCAATCCCCTGCCAGTGCCTCCCAGTGCCTCCCAGTCTATCCCAGTGCCCTCCCAGTGCCTCCCAGTGCCCTCCCAATCCCCTCCCAGTGCCTCCCAGTCCCTCCCAGTCCATCCCAGTGTCCTCCCAATCCCCTCCCAGTGCCTCCCAGTGCCTCCCAGTGCCTCCGAGTGCCTCCCAGTCCCCTCCCAGTGCCTCCCAGTGCCTCCCAATCCCACCCCAGTGTCTCCCAGTGCATCCCAGTCCCCTCCCAGTGCATCCCAGTCCCCTCCCAGTGCCTCCCAGTGCCCTCCCAATCCCCTCCCAGTGCCTCCCAATCCTCTCCCAGCCCCTCCCAGTCCCTCCCAATCCCCTCCCAGCCCCTCCCAGTCCCCTCCCAGTGCCTCCCAGTCCCACCTGGTCGGTGCACCAGTACCAGGCGGAGATGATTCCCAGTCCCAGCAGGAGCCCCGGCCAGGGCAGGTCCCTCCCAATCCCTTCCCAGTGCCTCCCAGTCCAACCCAGTGTATCCCAGTCCCCTCCCAATCCTCTCCCAGTGCCTCCCAGTGCCTCCCAGTCTATCCCAGTACCCTCCCAGTGTCCTCCCAATCCCATCCCAGTGCCTCCCAGTCCATCCCAGTGCCCTCCCAGTCCCCTCCCAGTGCCTCCCAGTCTATCCCAGTCCATGCCAGTGTCCTCCCAATCCCCTCCCAGTGCCTCCCAGTGCCCTCCCAATCCCATCCCAGTGCCTCCCAGTCCATCCCAGTGCCATCCCAGTCCCCTCCCAGTGCCTCCCAGTCTATCCCAGTCCATGCCAGTGTCCTCCCAATCCCCTCCCAGTGCCTCCCAGTGCCCTCCCAATCCCCTCCCAGTGCCTCCCAGTCCCTCCCAGTCCATCCCAGTGTCCTCCCAGTCCCCTCCCAGTGCCTCCCAGTCCATCCCAGTGGTATCCCAGTGTCCACTCAGTGCCTCCCAGTGCCTCCCAATCCCCTCCCAGTGCCTCCCAGTTCATCCCAGTACCCTCCCAGTGCCTCCCAGTACCCTCCCAGTCCCTCCCAGTCCATCCCAGTCCCCCCAAATCCCCTCCCAATCCTCTCCCAGTGCCTCCCAGTGCCTCCCAATCCCCTCTAAACCCCTCCCAGTCCCTCCCAGTCCCATCCCAGTGCCTCCCAGTCCCACCTGGTCGGTGCACCAGTACCAGGCGGAGATGATTCCCAGTCCCAGCAGGAGCCCCGGCCAGGGCAGGTCCCTCCCAGTCCCCTCCCAGTGCCTCCCAGTCCCTCCCAGTCCCCTCCCAGTGCCTCCCAATCCCCTCCCACTGCCTCCCAGTGCCTCCCAGTCTATCCCAGTACCCTCCCAGTGTCCTCCCAATCCCATCCTAGTGCCTCCCAGTCCATCCCAGTGCCCTCCCAGTCCCCTCCCAGTGCCTCCCAGTCTATCCCAGTCCATGCCAGTGTCCTCCCAATCCCCTCCCAGTGCCTCCCAATCCCACCCCAGTGTCTCCCAGTGCATCCCAGTCCCCTCCCAGTGCATCCCAGTCCCCTCCCAGTGCCTCCCAGTGCCCTCCCAATCCCCTCCCAGTGCCTCCCAATCCTCTCCCAGCCCCTCCCAGTCCCTCCCAATCCCCTCCCAGCCCCTCCCAGTCCCCTCCCAGTGCCTCCCAGTCCCACCTGGTCGGTGCACCAGTACCAGGCGGAGATGATTCCCAGTCCCAGCAGGAGCCCCGGCCAGGGCAGGTCCCTCCCAATCCCTTCCCAGTGCCTCCCAGTCCAACCCAGTGTATCCCAGTCCCCTCCCAATCCTCTCCCAGTGCCTCCCAGTGCCTCCCAGTCTATCCCAGTACCCTCCCAGTGTCCTCCCAATCCCATCCCAGTGCCTCCCAGTCCATCCCAGTGCCCTCCCAGTCCCCTCCCAGTGCCTCCCAGTCTATCCCAGTCCATGCCAGTGTCCTCCCAATCCCCTCCCAGTGCCTCCCAGTGCCCTCCCAATCCCATCCCAGTGCCTCCCAGTCCATCCCAGTGCCATCCCAGTCCCCTCCCAGTGCCTCCCAGTCTATCCCAGTCCATGCCAGTGTCCTCCCAATCCCCTCCCAGTGCCTCCCAGTGCCTCCCAGTCTATCTCAGTGCCCTCCCAGTGCCTCCCAGTGCCCTCCCAATCCCCTCCCAGCCCCTCCCAGCCCCTCCCAGTCCATCCCAGTGTCCTCCCAGTCTCTCCCAGTGCCCCCCAGTCCTTCCCAGTGGCCTCCCAGTGTCCACCCAGTGCCTCCCAGTGCTTCCCAATCCCCTCCCAGTGCCTCCCAGTACCCTCCCAGTCCATCCCAGTCCCCCCAAATCCCCTCCCAATCCTCTCCCAGTGCTCTCCCAGTGCCTCCCAGTCCCACCTGGTCGGTGCACCAGTACCGTGCGGAGATGATTCCCAGTCCCAGCAGGAGCCCCGGCCAGGGCAGGTCCCTCCCAGTGCCTCCCACTGCCTCCCAGTCTATCCCAGTGCCCTCCCAGTGCCTCCCAATCCCCTCCCACTGCCTCCCAGTCCATCCCAGTGCCCTCCCAGTCCCCTCCCAGTGCCTCCCATTCTCTCCCAGTCTATGCCAGTGTCCTCCCAATCCCCTCCCAGTGCCTCCCAGTGCCTCCCAGTCCCCTCCCAATCCCCTCCCAGTGCCTCCCAGTCCCTCCCAGTCCATCCCAGTGTCCTCCCAATCCCCTCCCAGTGCCTCCCAGTCCATCCCAGTGGCATCCCAGTGTCCACCCAGTGCCTCCCAGTGCCTCCCAATCCCCTCCCAGTGCCTCCCAGTTCATCCCAGTACCCTCCCAGTGCCTCCCAGTACCCTCCCAGTCCCTCCCAGTCCATCCCAGTCCCCCCAAATCCCCTCCCAATCCTCTCCCAGTGCCTCCCAGTGCCTCCCAGTCCCTCCCAATCCTTTCCCATTCCCTCCCAGTCCCCTCCCAGTGCCTCCCAGTCCCACCTGGTCGGTGCACCAGTACCAGGCGGAGATGATTCCCAGTCCCAGCAGGAGCCCCGGCCAGGGCAGGTCCCTCCCAGTGACTCCCAGTGCCTCCCAGTCCCCTCCCAGTGCCTCCCAATCCCCTCCCACTGCCTCCCAGTGCCTCCCAGTCTATCCCAGTACCCTCCCAGTGGCCTCCCAATCCCCTCCCAGTGCCTCCCAGTCCATCCCAGTGGCCTCCCAATCCCCTGCCAGTGCCTCCCAGTGCCTCCCAGTCTATCCCAGTGCCCTCCCAGTGCCTCCCAGTGCCCTCCCAATCCCCTCCCAGTGCCTCCCAGTCCCTCCCAGTCCATCCCAGTGTCCTCCCAATCCCCTCCCAGTGCCTCCCAGTGCCTCCCAGTGCCTCCGAGTGCCTCCCAGTCCCCTCCCAGTGCCTCCCAGTGCCTCCCAATCCCACCCCAGTGTCTCCCAGTGCATCCCAGTCCCCTCCCAGTGCATCCCAGTCCCCTCCCAGTGCCTCCCAGTGCCCTCCCAATCCCCTCCCAGTGCCTCCCAATCCTCTCCCAGCCCCTCCCAGTCCCTCCCAATCCCCTCCCAGCCCCTCCCAGTCCCCTCCCAGTGCCTCCCAGTCCCACCTGGTCGGTGCACCAGTACCAGGCGGAGATGATTCCCAGTCCCAGCAGGAGCCCCGGCCAGGGCAGGTCCCTCCCAATCCCTTCCCAGTGCCTCCCAGTCCAACCCAGTGTATCCCAGTCCCCTCCCAATCCTCTCCCAGTGCCTCCCAGTGCCTCCCAGTCTATCCCAGTACCCTCCCAGTGTCCTCCCAATCCCATCCCAGTGCCTCCCAGTCCATCCCAGTGCCCTCCCAGTCCCCTCCCAGTGCCTCCCAGTCTATCCCAGTCCATGCCAGTGTCCTCCCAATCCCCTCCCAGTGCCTCCCAGTGCCCTCCCAATCCCATCCCAGTGCCTCCCAGTCCATCCCAGTGCCATCCCAGTCCCCTCCCAGTGCCTCCCAGTCTATCCCAGTCCATGCCAGTGTCCTCCCAATCCCCTCCCAGTGCCTCCCAGTGCCCTCCCAATCCCCTCCCAGTGCCTCCCAGTCCCTCCCAGTCCATCCCAGTGTCCTCCCAGTCCCCTCCCAGTGCCTCCCAGTCCATCCCAGTGGTATCCCAGTGTCCACTCAGTGCCTCCCAGTGCCTCCCAATCCCCTCCCAGTGCCTCCCAGTTCATCCCAGTACCCTCCCAGTGCCTCCCAGTACCCTCCCAGTCCCTCCCAGTCCATCCCAGTCCCCCCAAATCCCCTCCCAATCCTCTCCCAGTGCCTCCCAGTGCCTCCCAATCCCCTCTAAACCCCTCCCAGTCCCTCCCAGTCCCATCCCAGTGCCTCCCAGTCCCACCTGGTCGGTGCACCAGTACCAGGCGGAGATGATTCCCAGTCCCAGCAGGAGCCCCGGCCAGGGCAGGTCCCTCCCAGTCCCCTCCCAGTGCCTCCCAGTCCCTCCCAGTCCCCTCCCAGTGCCTCCCAATCCCCTCCCACTGCCTCCCAGTGCCTCCCAGTCTATCCCAGTACCCTCCCAGTGTCCTCCCAATCCCATCCTAGTGCCTCCCAGTCCATCCCAGTGCCCTCCCAGTCCCCTCCCAGTGCCTCCCAGTCTATCCCAGTCCATGCCAGTGTCCTCCCAATCCCCTCCCAGTGCCTCCCAGTGCCCTCCCAATCCCCTCCCAGTGCCTCCCAGTCCCTCCCAGTCCATCCCAGTGTCCTCCCAATCCCCTCCCAGTGCCTCCCAGTCCATCCCAGTGGCATCCCAGTGTCCACCCAGTGCCTCCCAGTGCCTCCCAATCCCCTCCCAGTGCCTCCCAGTTCATCCCAGTACCCTCCCAGTGCCTCCCAGTACCCTCCCAGTCCCTCCCAGTCCATCCCAGTCCCCCCAAATCCCCTCCCAATCCTCTCCCAGTGCCTCCCAGTGCCTCCCAGTCCCTCCCAATCCCCTCCCATTCCCTCCCAGTCCCCTCCCAGTGCCTCCCAGTCCCACCTGGTCGGTGCACCAGTACCATGCGGAGATGATTCCCAGTCCCAGCAGGAGCCCCGGCCAGGGCAGGTCCCTCCCAGTCCCCTCCCAGTGCCTCCCAGTCCTTCCCAGTCCCCTCCCAGTGCCTCCCAATCCCATCCCAGTGCCTCCCAGTCCATCCCAGTGCCCTCCCAGTCCCCTCCCAGTGCCTCCCATTCTCTCCCAGTCCATCCCAGTGCCCTCCCAATCCCCTCCCAGTGCCTCCCAGTCCATCCCAGTGGCCTCCCAGTGCCTCCCAGTGCCCTCCCAGTGCCCTCCCAGTCCCCTCCCAGTGCCTCCCATTCTCTCCCAGTCCATGCCAGTGCCTCCCAATCCCCTCCCAGTGCCTCCCAGTGCCTCCCAGTCCCTCCCAATCCTCTCCCAGTCCCCTCCCAGTGCCTCCCAGTCCCACCTGGTCGGTGCACCAGTACCAGGCGGAGATGATTCCCAGTCCCAGCAGGAGCCCCGGCCAGGGCAGGTCCCTACCAGTCCCCTCCCAGTGCCTCCCAGTCCCTCCCAGTCCCCTCCCAGTGCCTCCCAATCGCCTCCCAATCCCCTCCCAGTGCCTCCCAGTGCCTCCCAGTGCCCTCCCAATACCCTCCCAGTGCCTCCCAGTCCCTCCCAGTCCATCCCAGTGTCCTCCCAATCCCCTCCCAGTGCCTCCCAGTCCATCCCAGTGGCATCCCAGTGTCCACCCAGTGCCTCCCAGTGCCTCCCAATCCCCTCCCAGTGCCTCCCAGTTCATCCCAGTACCCTCCCAGCGCCTCCCAGTACCCTCCCAGTCCCTCACAGTCCATCCCAGTCCCCCCAAATCCCCTCCCAATCCTCTCCCAGTGCCTCCCAGTGCCTCCCAATCCCTTCTAAACCCCTCCCAGTCCCTCCCAGTCCCCTCCCAGTCCCTCCCAATCCCCTCCCACTGCCTCCCAGTGCCTCCCAGTCTATCCCAGTACCCTCCCAGTGTCCTCCCAATCCCATCCCAGTGCCTCCCAGTCCATCCCAGTGCCCTCCCAGTCCCCTCCCAGTGCCTCCCAGTGCCTCCCAGTGCCCTCCCAGTGCCCTCCCAGTCCCCTCCCAGTGCCTCCCATTCTCTCCCAGTCTATGCCAGTGTCCTCCCAATCCCCTCCCAGTGCCTCCCAGTGCCTCCCAGTGCCCTCCCAATCCCCTCCCAGTGCCTCCCAGTCCCTCCCAGTCCATCCCAGTGTCCTCCCAATCCCCTCCCAGTGCCTCCCAGTCCATCCCAGTGCCCTCCCAGTGTCCACTCAGTGCCTCCCAGTGCCTCCCAATCCCCTCCCAGTGCCTCCCAGTTCATCCCAGTACCCTCCCAGTGCCTCCCAGTACCCTCCCAGTCCCTCCCAGTCCATCCCAGTCCCCCCAAATCCCCTCCCAATCCTCTCCCAGTGCCCTCCCAGTACCCTCCCAATCCCCTCCCATTCCCTCCCAGTCCCCTCCCAGTGCCTCCCAGTCCCACCTGGTCGGTGCACCAGTACCAGGCGGAGATGATTCCCAGTCCCAGCAGGAGCCCCGGCCAGGGCAGGTCCCCCGTCCGCGGGTGCCGCAGGAGGTGGAAGGCGTCGGGCCGGGGGCGCCCGCAGGGACCCGTCACGTTGGGCGCCAGCGCCAGCGGGTAGAGCTCCCGGAGACCCCCGTAGCCCCCCACCGCTCCCAGTGCTGACCAGTATGGACCAGTAAGGACCAGTATGGGCCAGTATGGGCCAGTATGGGGGGGTCAGGGGACAACTGGCTTCCCCAGCACCTCCCAGGACCCTCCCAGTGCCTCTAAATCCTCTCCCAGTGCCTCCCAATCCCCTCCCACTGCACCCAGTGCTGACCAGTATGGACCAGTAAGGACCAGTAAGGACCAGTATGGGCCAGTATGGGGGGTTCAGGGGACAACTGGCTTCCCCAGCACCTCCCAGGACCCTCCCAGTGCCTCCAAATCCCCTCCCAGTGCCTCCCAGTACCCTCCCACCGCTCCCAGTGCTGACCAGTATGGACCAGTATGGACCAGTAAGGACCAGTATGGACCAGTATGGGCCACTATGGGGTGGTCAGGGGACAACTGGCTTCCCCAGCACCTCCCAGTACCCTCCCAGTGCCTCCAAATCCCCTCCCAGTGCCTGCTAATCCCCTCCCACCGCTCCCAGTGCTGACCAGTATGGACCAGTATGGACCAGTAAGCACCAGTAAGGACCAGTATGGGCCAATATGGGCCAGTATGGGGTGGTCAGAGGACATCTGGCTTCCCCAGCACCTCCCAGTACCCTCCCAGTGTCTCCCAGAGCCCCTCCCAGTGTCTCCCACAGCCCCCCCACTGTGCCCAGTACTGACCAGTATGGACCAGTAAGGACCAGTAAGGACCAGTATGGGCCAGTATGGGCCAGTATGGGGTAGTCAGGGGACAACTGGCTTCCCCAGCACCTCCCAGTACCCTCCCAGTGCCTCTAAATCCCCTCCCAGTGTCTCCCAATGCCCTCCCACTGCAGCCAGTACTGACCAGTATGGACCATTAAGGACCAGTATGGGCCAGTATGGGGGTGGTCAGGGGACAACTGGCTTCCCCAGCACCTCCCAGTACCCTCCTAGTGTCTCCCAGAGCCCCTCCCAGTGTGTCCCACAGCCCCCCACTGTGCCCAGTGCTTAACAGTATGGACCAGTAAGGACCAGTATGGGCCAGTATGGGGGTGGTCAGGGGACAACTGGCTTCCCCAGCACCTCCCAGGTCCCTCCCAGTAGCTCCCAGTAGCTCCCAGTGGCTCTCAAGCCCTTACCAGTGTCTCCCAGAGACCCCTGTAGCCCCCCACCACGCCCAGTGCTGACCAGTATGGACCAGTAAGGACCAGTATGGGCCAGTATGGGGTAGTTAGGGGACAACTGGCTTCACCACCACTTCCCAGTACTCTCCCAGTGCCTCCCAGTACCCCCCAATCCCCTCCCAGTCCCCTCCCAGTCCGTCCCAGTCCCTCCCAGTCCATCCCAATCCCCTCCCAGTCCCTCCCAATCCCCTCCCAGTGCCTCCCAGAGCCTCCCAATCCCCCCTATTCCCCTCCCAGTCCCTCCCAGTGCCTCCCAGTGCCTCCCAATCCCCTCCCAGTGCTTCTCAGTCCATCCCAGTGTCCTCCCAATCCCCTCCCAGTCCCTCCCAATCCCCTCCCAATCCCCTCCCAGTCCCTCCCAGTCCCTCCTAATCCCCCCCCAGTCCCTCCCAGTCCCCTCCCAGTCCCTCCCAATCCCCTCCCAGCCCCTCCCAGTGCCTCCCAGTGCTCCCAGTCCCACCATAGACCGCCAGCACCGAGGCCCCGCCGATGATGATGGAGGTCTGCACCACGTCCGCGTACATCAGCGCCGCCAGCCCCCCTGCGGGACGCGGCCAGTTAGGGACCAGTTACCCCAGTTAGGGACCAGTCAGGGACCAGTCACCCCAGTTAGGGACCAGTTATCGACCAGTCACCCCAGTTAGGGACCAGTCACCCCAGTTAGGGACCAGTTAGGGACCAGTCACCCCCAGTTAGGGACCAGTTACCCCAGTTAGGGACCAGTTAGGGACCAGTCACCCCCAGTTAGGGACTAGTCAGGGACCAGATACCCCAGTTAGGGACCAGTTAGGGACCAGTCACCCCCAGTTAGGGACCAGTTACCCCAGTTAGGGACCAGTCAGCCCAGTTAGGGACCAGTCAGGGACCAGTCACCCCAGTTAGGGACCAGTCAGCCCAGTTAGGGACCAGTCACCCCAGTTAGGGACCAGTCAGGGACCAGTCACCCCAGTAGGGACCAGTCAGCCCAGTTAGGGACCAGATACCCCAGTTAGGGACCAGTCACCCCAGTTAGGGACCAGTTAGGGACCAGTTAGGACAGGACCAGGTAACCCACGTTAGGGACTGTTAGGGACCATTCACCCCAGTTAGGGACCAGTCGCCCCCAGTTAGGTACCAGTTACCCCCAGTTAGGGAACAGTTGCCCCAGTTAGGGACCAGATACCCCTGTTAGGGACCAGTTACCACAGTTAAGAACCAGTTAGGGACCAGTTACCCCAGTTAGGGACCAGTTAGGGACCAGATACCCCTGTTAGGGACCAGTTACCACCAGTTAAGGACCAGTTGCCACCAGGTAAGAACCAGTTAGGGACCAGTTACCCCAGTTAAGGACCAGTTGCCACCAGGTAAGAACCAGTTAGGGACCAGTTATCCCCAGTTAGGGACCAGTTAGGGACCAGTCAACCCCAGTTAGGGACCAGTTAGGGACCAGATACCCCAGTTAGGGACCAGTTAGGGACCAGTCACCCCAGTTAGGGACCAGTTAGGACCAGTCACCCCCAGTTAGGGACCAGATACCCCAGTTAGGGACCAGTTAGGGACCAGTCACCCCAGTTAGGGACCAGTTAGGGACCAGATACCCCAGTTAGGGACCAGTTAGGGACCAGTCACCCCCAGTTATGGACCAGTTAGGGACCAGATACCCCAGTTAGGGACCAGTCAGGGACCAGTCACCCCAGTTAGGGAACAGTTACCCCAGTTAGGGACCAGTTAGGGACCAGCCACCCCCAGTTAAGGAGCAGTTATGGACCAGTCACCCAGTTAGGGGCCAGTTAGGGACCAGATACCCCCATTACACCCAGTGAGGGACCAGTTACCACCAGTTAAGAACCAGTTTGGGACCAGTTACCCCAGTTAAGGACCAGTTGCCACCAGGTAAGAAACAGTTAGGGACCAGTTATCCCCAGTTAGGGACCAGTTAGGACCAGATACCCCAGTTAGGGACCAGTTAGGACCAGTCATCCCAGTTAGGAACCAGTCATCCAGTTATGGACCAGTTACCCCAGCTAGGGACCAGTTATGACCAGTTACCCCAGTTAGGGAACAGTTAGGGACCAGTTAGGGACCAGTTACCCCAGTTAGGGACCAGTCACCCCAGTTAGGGACCAGATACCCCTGTTAGGGACCAGTTACCACCAGTTAAGAACCAGTTAGGGACCAGTCACCCCCAGTTAGGACCAGTTATCGACCAGTCAACCCCAGTTAGGGACCAGTTACCCCAGTTAGGGACCAGTCACCCCAGTTAGGGACCAGTTACCCCATTACACCCCAGTTAGGTACCAGTCATCCCCAGTTAGGGACAGTTAAGAACCAGTCAACCCCAGTTAGGGACCAGTTACCCCCAGTTACCCACCACACCACTGGGCCCCTCCCAGTCCCCTCCCAGTCCCTCCCAGTCCCCTTCCAATCCCCTTCCAAATCCCCTCCCAGTGCCTCCCAGTCCCCTCCCAGTCCCTCCCAGCCCCTCCCAGTCCCCTCCAGCCCCTCCCAGTCCCTCCCAGTCCCCTCCCAATCCCCTCCCAGCCCCTCCAGTCCCCTCCAGCCCCTCCCAGTCCCTCCCAGTCCCCTCCCAATCCTCTCCCAGTGCCTCCCAGTCCCCTCCCAATCCTCTCCCAGTCTCTCCCAATCCCCTCCCAGCCCCTCCCAGTGCCTCCCAGTCCCTCCCAATCCCCTCCCAGCTCCTCCCAGTGCCTCCGAATCCCCTCCCAGTCCCTCCCAGTCCCCTCCCAGTGCCTCCCAGTCTCCTTCCAGCCCCTCCCAGTCTCCTCCCAGCCCCTCCCAATCCCCTCCCAGCCCCTCCCAGCACCTCCCAGTGCCTCCCAGTCCCCTCCCAGTGCCCACCAGTGCCTCCCAGTCCCTCCCAATCCTTTCCCAATACCTCCCAATCCCCTCCCAGCCCTCCCAATCCCCTCCCAGTGCCTCCCAGTGCCCTCCCAGCCCCTCACCAATCCCCTCCCAGCCCCTCCCAGCGCCTCCAGTCCCTTCTAGTTCCCCTCCCAGTGCCCACCAGTGCCTCCCAGTCCCTCCCAGTCCTTTCCCAATACCTTCCTATCCCCCCCAGTTTCCCTCCCAATCCCTCCCAATCCCCTCCCAATCCCCTCCCAGCCCCTCCCAGTGCCCTCCCAGCCCCTCCCAGTGCCTCCCAGCCCCTTCCAGCGCCTCCCAGTCCCCTCCCAGTGCCTCCCAGTCCCCTCCCAGTACCTCCCAATGCCTCCCAATCCTCTCCCAATCCCCTCCCACCCCTCCCCAGTGCCCTCCCAGTCCCTCCCAGTCCCTCCCAATCCCCCTCCCAATCCCCTCCCAGCCCCTCCCAGCCCCTCCCAGTCCTCCCAGTGCCCTCCCAGCCCCTCCCAGTGCCTCCCAGTCCCACCAGTCACGGTGTACAGGGCGGTGACCCCCAGTAACGCCCCCACCGAGCCCAGCTGGTCCCAGCCCAGCGCCTCGCGGATGAAAATGGCCCGGAGAACATGTCGACCTGGGTGGGGGGAGGGGTCAGGGGGATGGGGGGACCCCCCCCTAATGATCCCCCCCCCCCCAAACCCCCTCAGACCCCCCAAACCCCCTCCAGACCCCCCAAACCCCACAACCCCCACAAGCCCCCCCAGACCCCACAAGCCCCCTCAAACCCCCTCAAACCCCCCCAAACCCACCCCAAAACCCCTTCCAGACCCCCCAAAACCCCCCAGACCCCCCAAGCCCCCTCAAACCCCCTCCAGACCCCCCAAAACCCCCTCCAGACCCCCCCAGACCCCCTCAAACCCCCCCAAGACCCCCCAGACCTCCCCAAGCCCCCTCAAAACCCCCTCCAGACCCCACAAAACCCCCTCCAGACCCCCCCAGACCCCCCCAGACCCCCTCAAACCCCCCAAGACCCCCCAGACCTCCCCAAGCCCCCTCAAAACCCCCTCCAGACCCCCCAAAACCCCCTCAGAGCCCCCCAAGCCCCTCAAACCCTCCCAAACCCCCTCAAACCCCCTCCAGACCCCCCCCAAACCCCCTCAACCCCCCCCAAACCCCCTCCAGACCCCCCAAAACCCCCCAGACCCCCAAAACCCCCTCACGCCCCCCCAACCCCCCCAAATCCACCTCTTCAGACACCCCCCGACCCCAAATCCCCCCCAAACCCCCTCCAGACCCCCTCAAAACCCCCACCATAACCCCTCAAACTTCCCCAAACCCACCCCCCAAACTCCCCCCAACCCCCCCCAAAACCACCTCTTCAGACACCCCCAAACCCCCCAGACCCCCCCCCAGACCCCCCAAACCCACCCCAACCCCCCCAACCCCCCTCCAGACCCCCCAAGCCCCCTCAACCCCCCCCTCAAACCCCCCCAAACCCCACCCAAAACCCCCCCAAACTCCCCCCAAACTCCCCCCAAACCTCCCCAAACCCCCTCACCCCCCCCAAACCCCCTCCAGACCCCCCAAACCCCCTCAACCCCCCCCAAACCCCCTCCAGACCCCCCAAAACCCCCCCAGACCCCCCAAAACCCCCTCACAGCCCCCCCAACCCCCCCCAATCCACCTCTTCAGACACCCCCCGACCCCAATTCCCCCCAAACCCCCTCCAGACCCCCTCAAACCCCCCCCAAACCCCCCAAACCCCCTCACACCCCCTCCAAAAACCCCCCAAACCCCCTCAAACCCCCAACCCCCCCAAACCCCCCCCCCAGACCCCCCCAAAACCCCCTCAAACCCCCCAGATCCCCCCAAGCCCCCTCAACCCCCTCCAGACCCATTCAAACCCCCCCAAAACCCCCCCAAATCCACCTCTTCAGACACCCCCCGACCCCAAAACCCCCCAGACCCCCCCAAATCCACTTCCTCTGACCACCCCGACCCCAACCCCCCCCAAACCCACTTCAGAGCCCCCCAACCCCCTCCACCCCCCCAAACCTGCCCCAAAACCCTCCCAAACTCCCCCCAGACCCCCCCAAACCCCCTCAAACTCCCCCAAACCCACCCCAAACCCCCCACCCCCCCCAAAACCACTTCTTCAGACACCCCCCCGACCCCAAAACCCCCCCAAAACCTCCCCAGACGCCCCCCAACCCCCCCCAGACCCCCACAAGCCCCTCAAACCCCCTCAAAACCCCCCAAACCCCAAACCCACCCCAAAACCC
>NW_028168248.1:0-26533 GCF_964237585.1 Gallinula chloropus | reverse complement strand
ACAGGCACTGCCACCATAGACTTGGTCGGCAGCAGGTCCGTCTTGGAGACAGCTGGCATTGGATCTAAGAGGAAGCATCTAGCAGTGTCTTGAAGAAGCCACCTGTGTAGCCCCTGCTGCCAAAACCATGCCACGCAAAACCAAGACGTGTGTATCTGCAAATAAGTTCCACTGTCCATTGCCAGAAAAGGAGATGTTAGAGTCACAAAATCACAAGGTTGGAAAAGACCTTTAAGATCGAGTCCAACCATTCCTTCCCTATGCTAAACCATATCCCTAAGTACCTCATCTACCTTTTTTTTTTAAACACATAAAAACAGAGGTGAGGAAAAAATGCTTATCTCTATCTTAATATGATATTTAAGTCTGTATTTTTTTCAAAAAAAAGAGTTCTGTGAACTCATCTTTCCTGAAGCAGCAGATATAAATGTTTGACAGAGATTTTGGTTTTGCATGGTTAATTATTTCTTTTTGCTTTTTGAACCATGCATTTGATAATTTCAGTTTACTGAAGTATACTGACAGAGTACAGTTGTCTCTATTCTTGGTCCACTTACCACACATGAATTGTATGTGTTCCCAATTGTATCAGTTGGCAGTTAAATAATAATCTGAATTGGCTAAAATCATATAACCATTCTGCCTGAGGCGTATAAATGATCATGTAGTAGTGTGCATACATTATGATAAAAGTAATTTTTACTGTGAGGAAGAATCAAATAGATAATGGGAGTGGTGAACATATTAATCAATTTCAAGCAATAATTCACCGCTCAACTATTGAAGAGGAAGACAATTGTTTTATAGGTGCAAACACTAAGAAATGGAATCCTCATTAACATTGTCTAATCTTTTTAGTCTGAACTACATCATTTATCTGAACTGCATAATTTAAAGGTCAGACAAATCTTCCATTTTTCAAACAAGAATACAGACCTGCACTTTCAGAACTTTTAACATCCAAAAATACATCTTGGACAGTAGCTAAAAATCTTGCCAGATTTTTTGATTTGCAGATGCTGAAAACCTTTCTCAGGCTGAAAGACCAGATTTTATTGTCTTTATAAACAGGGATCTCTTAGAATATACATTTCCTCAGCCAAGAAATAATGTTCTCATTTTTAGAGTTTCATCTGATAATTCCAGTTGCAGACATCTCAGGGCAGTTTGCAGTGTACTCAGCAAGATGTCATGTTTATCAGAGCTGTAGAAGACATTTATTGCTACATACATTGTGATCTCTTTTGAGATTCTTACTGAAATGTATGCCGCTAAATCACAATTCATTCATCCAGTTGTTGCATTCACAGCTGTGATGTAGCTACCAAAAAGCAGATGCATAAAGTAAATTTAATTTCAAAGTATTCGATTTGACAGATTGCTTCCAACCAACTCATTAGACAGAAAATAAACCACAGATAATAAATTTTAAGGTTTAAATTGCCAAGTCAGGTTCTCAATACAATAAATTGTGATTTAGATAAGCAGACAATGTTTGTTTCTAAAATTTTGCATGTTTGGTTTACGTGTAATATTTATAGGTTTTATAAGCTGACAGGCAAAAATTCTGCCTATAAATACACTTTCTTACTATAACTTAAGCATGATGTTAGAATAAATCAATAAATTAACATTTTGAGGCATTAAAGACATAGATCACGGTACTGATACGTGCTATAGCAATATACGTGCTACTTATTTGGAAACACTGAAGAACTGGAACATGAGATTCTTATGCCTACTTCTCCAAATCATAGAATATCCTGAGTTGGAAGGGACCCAAAAGGATCATCAAATCCAACTCACGGCTCTACACAGGACCAGCCAAGTCAGAGCATGTGACTAAGTGCATCGTCCAGACACTTCTTGAACTCAGTCAAGCTCGGTGCTGTGACCACTTCCCCGGGGTGCATGTTTCGGTACTTGACCAGCCTCTCAGTGAAGAAGCTCTTCCTAACATCCAACCTAAACCTCCCCTGTCACAGCTTCATGCAGTTCCCTCAGGTTCTATCACTGGTCACCAAAGAGAAGAGATCGGTGCCTGCCCCTTCAGCCCCCCACATCAGGAAGCCATAGACTGTGATGAAGTCTCCCCTCAATCTCCTCTTCTCTAGGCTGTACAAAATGAGGGACTGCACCCTCTCCTTGTAAGACTTCTCCTCCAGACCCTTCACCATCCTTATTGCCCTTCTCTGGATACTCTCCAATAGTTTTGTGTCCCTCTTGTACTGTGGTGCCCAAAACGTCTCACAGTACTCAAGATGAGGCTGCACTAGTGCAATGTAGAGCAAATCAATCACTAAGGATGAGTTGAGTAATACTTTTTATGACAGGCTAGATCAACAGATCAAAAAGATTACCTTCTCTTTTCCCTTCTTGTGACGCCTGGGTAGGGAGAGCAAAATACCTCTTGAATTTTGTTTTGGTTTTTTTCTGATTTGATTTCAGAAAAAAAGATTCTCCACTGCACTCATACATCTCTGTATCTAGATCTATGAAGCAGGTAGCCTCCAGAGGTCCCTTCTGAACTGAATTATTTCTGTGATTCTTAGCTGAGGAACCAAAGTGCAAAAATAGGCAATTAGTTTGAAAGGAAACTTAATTATTGAATTCAGTAAAGTGATCACTGGAAAGATTACTTAGTTTTATAACTTGAACATCAAAATAAAATGGCATGAGTTTAAAATGGCTTATAGAGAAAATAAAGAATTAACAGAGCATAGGAAAAACACATGCAATGTTTGAAATGGTACAAAGGATAATTCTATTTAGAAAGTGTCACCAATTTAGGCATATTGAATTCATTCAGCCTGAGATTAGCCAGCTAAATGTCGATCCAAACTGCAAGGATGGAGTCAGCAAAACCCCTACTATCTGTCATTCAGCCTATCATCTGTCCCATGGAAGAGTCTTTCTATCATGGATGTACAGAATCTAGACAGCTAGCTTAATCTAGATCCTTAATTTACAGATCAACAGTTAAATGACACATTGATCATGCTACCCAATTTAGTCAATGTAAAAAAAAGTCCCTTTGCTTTTTCTATGTCCTTTTGTTTTCCCTAAGTTTCAAGAGATACACTTGTTGTAACAGAAGGGAACACAAACACTATTAAACCAGCACCAGATAATACACCTTTGATAAACTGAGACTAAAAAAAAATAATCAATACTTCTTTCCGATGTGAAGGAGAGTAGCTGAAGCTTGGAAGACTGCCATAAAACAATGGGAACACTCCAATGGTGTATTAGTCAGATTAACCAAAGTGTAAAATATCTTGAAGGTTAAATCCTTATTTTTGTTTTACTAGTTTGGGAGACACATTTTACGACAAAATTATTTCACTCTTATTATTCTATAGTTATATTTAAGATATATATGGATTTCTTCTACAAGTGGTTGGAAGACCACTTGCTGTTTATATGGTAAATTTCAAAACTATTTCCAATTACTATAGTAAATAGAATATTAAATTAATACACTATATAGCATGTTAGTAAAGCAGTAAAACCTATTTTCTTATGGCACGTCTGCATATGACACAACGAAAGCATTTTTTACAGGCCCCAGAATAGTGTACTCTGTAGGCAAACTATTTTGGGGAAGATTACCTTTTAACTCTTTTACTATTAACTTAGATTTACTAAAGAATCTCTGACAGAATTCATTCACAGGACCTGTTAACCGTAAGCAGTTTCGGGAAACATGCAGGTAAAGGATAATCTAATGTCATAAAATGAAATTAGAAATCTTAAATGAAAATCTTAAATTTCCTCTCATGGTGTCTGGCATTAATTCAGAGCAAAAAGTAGCTTATTGCTAGATCTCTACACTGAATTAAGTTTAAATGCGTTTTTTTCTTTAGTCTGTTTACAAAGACTTTGTTCCTGTGCCCTATGGGCTGAACTATGACAGTGCAGGTTGATACCTTACTAAAAAATCCATGACACCTACCTCTGCCAGTTGTTCTTAGCTGAATGTGCATGACTATGAACTTCGGTAAAACATCATAATTCTGAAACCTTTTATGTTTATAGCCTTAGCTGTGGAAAAAGTTTGACAATTTTCAGCTAACTCTGAAATAGATTATATTCCAGCTTCCAAACTCTTTCTAGTTTTCTGTCTTCACAATTTAAATGCTCATAAATTTACTGATCATTCAGATTCTTGTGAGAAAGACTTTCTTCAGCGTCCTTAAATTATGTCTGAAAACCATGACTGAGAATTAAGATGGTATCACAGTTCAGTTTGCTTCACTAACATGATTTCTGCCCTCCTGTTTGTCCCATGTCCTTTGATTTCTCTAATCCAGTTATTTGTCAATCTTTTAAATTTAATATATCTTTCTGCTCTTTGAATAGTAACTGCCTTTTACTTTGTTTTTTTGCAATAGAGTTAAAGCCAGTTAAATGATTAAGGGATTGGGGTATTTAATATGTAAGCATATGCTGAGAGAGCTGGGACATTTTAACCTCAAAAAGAAAAGACTCGGGTGCATTTTATCAATGTGTATAAATACAGATGGGAGAGGGATCCAGGAAAACAGAGTGGTGCCCAGTGAAATACAGATTGAAATAGAAGAAACTCCACTTAAGCATAAGAAAAAGTTGTTTTTTTTTTTTACTGTGAGGGAGGTCGAACACTAGATCATGTTGCCTGGAGAGGTTGTGGAATCTCCATCCTTGGACATACTAAAATAACTGTACACAGCCCTGACCAACCTGCTTTAGCTGACCCTGATTTAAGCAACCTCAGCCATTCTGTGATAGTTTCCACGAGAGATCTTTGGTCCTTAATGAGGGGTCTTAGTCATTTTTGCAATATGTATGTGTTTGTGTATGTACACACTTAGAATTAAAGAAGATGGCTAATTTACACACGTTCTATTATTTAAATGTAAAATCTTCCTGGGAATTTAAGATTTGGTAATTTATTGATTAAATTGGATGAGTTTCATCTTGTACACCCTTTATAAAATGATATTACTTCCTTCTGCAGATACCTATTTACCTCCAGTACTGCAGATTGTACATCATGTATTTGTCTGGACAAAACATATGACTAAAATTAGGACATCTGAATTATTCCTATCTTAATCAAATTATTGTATAACTTAAAAGGCAGATACATTGGATTAATTTGGAAATATAAAAAATGCTTTTGGATGCACATTCTGACATAATGTATTTCTCTTACAAAATTTGAAAACAACCTTATATGTAATATTTAACATAACATGGCATAAGAGGTGCATTTCCTGGTAAAATAGGAAATATCTCTTGAGACATTTCTCTTGTCAAAAAACAAATCCCTTCTGGAGGTATGGGAAAAAATAATTTTAATTAACATTAAGCTGTGTGACTGCACTTGAAGGCTTGACTTTTAATTTCAGTGGTTACTCACGGAACGCATTGCATTTGCTCAGCCATATGACATCTTATTTCTACTACAAAGATAAAGTTACATTTTCTTTTACAAGGTCAAATTTCTGAGGAGCAGTACTGATAAAATTGGCTTGGCATTAAGCACAAGAAACTATCATGCTGTGTTAACCAGCATTACTAGAATTCGTGTATTTGTAACATAGCTGATAAACTATATACTGCAGCTACATACTTTATCATTTAGTACTTTTAAAGAAAGGCAAGTATAAAAGAAAATTCCTTCAAAGAATCTTCTCCTTCAAATAGGAGAGATGTAAAATATATTTTATTTCATTTCTTAGTAATAAACTAGATTCTTCTAGTTTGTATGTGATTTAACCCAAATCTGTTCAGATGATATTCTTGGGATTTCACAGGCTTCTCACCTTTAGAAGCCTTCATATGTATTTTGGAATCTTCCCTCTATTAAAAAAAGGTAATTTTGAATCTTCTTTGCCTGAATTTTGCACAAATAGCTTTTTCCATATTAAATGTAAATATTATTGTTGTTTACAATCATATGTGAGCACTGTTGGCACAGCACATGTTGAGTCTAGATGCATAGTCCAGGCAACTAGATGTCAAGTTGGCATCTTGATCTTTTTTATTTTCCTTTTGAATCATGGCCAACTTTTAGCCCAGCAAGACTTCGAGGCTGTTTTCTGTCAAGCTACTTTCCAGACAGCTGGCCTCATAGCCTGTCCTAGTGCCTTGGGCTATTCTTGCCTCAGTGTAGAACTTAGCATTTTCCTTTGTTGAGCTTCATGAGATTCCTGCCAGCCTGTTTCTCCAGCTTGTCAAGGTCACTTTGAATGGCAGCACATTCCTCCCAGTTTTGCATTATCTGCAAAGTTCCAGAGTGTACTCTCTGTCCCATCATCTGGGTTATTAATAACGATGTTAAAAAGTGCTAGACACAGCATCAGCCCCTGGAGAACATTGCTAGTATCTGGGATCTAGACGGATTTTGAGATGCAGATCACGAGCCTCTGAGCCAAGCACTTCAATTTTAAATCCACCTTCAAGTTCAAAGCACTTTAAGTCCAAATGACTATGCTATGCCAACACAGCTTTTACTATCCCATCATTGAAAACCTATTAAATCATTATATACAAAATCTGCTTCAGTGCTTAAAATTAAGAGCATGACTATTTCAGTTGAACTTCTTTCATGAAAAGATTATTTTTTTGTTTCCCCAAAAACACTAGGCTAAGCTATATGATACTGTGGTTACAGGATAGGGTAGTTAAATAGAATCCATAGGCAGAACTCATAGTAAACAGATGTGAAAACAGTTTAAAAAAATGTTAAAAATCATGCCTTTTTCATTTACTGCTGAAATTTACCACCTGTATTTGAGTAGTAAAAAGGATACTGCATAAAAAAGAGCTCAGGAAAATTTCGGTCCAGTCATTCAGGTTATATTGTAAACAACTAGGAGCATTTGGTAATTTTACAAGGGCATGTAGTGATAGGACAAGGGGTAGGTGGTTTACACTAAAAGAGTGCAGATTTGGATTAGATATTACAAAGAAATTCCTCATTGTGAGGGTGGTGAGGCACTTGAAAAAGTTGCCCAGAGAAGTTGTGGACAGCCCCTTCCTGGCAGTGTTAAGACCAGGTTGGATGGGGCTTTGAGAAGACTGACAAAGTTGCAAATGTCCCTGCTGATGGCAGGGGAGGGAGAACTAGGTCCCTTTGAATTCGACTATGATTCTGTGATATGCCATAGGATATGCTACCTGGATACCAACTGTTCATTTTGAGGTCTTGGGTCTTCTACATTGATCTTTTGTAATATCTGTCACATCCCCACCGTGCCTCACATAAAATCTTCAAAACTAAACAGTTAATTCTAATACAGACATGAGTATTTTGTGAGTTCATAGCTCTACATTCTCTTATGACAGGATTTACTAGATGTCAGTTGACCATCATGAAAACTTTCCCACATTATTAGTATACACCAGCAATGCAGATCCTGACATTTACAAGTCTACAATCTGGAGAGAAGACCTAACTTAGAAGAGGCATTCAATTCCCTAAATGTGGGCATCTTTAGCTATTATATGTGACCTGGGGTGCCCTGCCTGTCCTCCAGTGACTGTTCCAGAAAATGGCACAGGTTTCTTCTAAGTCTTACAATGTATCCACCAGCCCATTGTAGTTATTTGCTTGGGATACCTTAGAGAATTCACTCTTACAATAGTTGTCCACCATTCACTCTTACAATAGTTGTTCACCATTTTTAAACTAAGTTTGGGATGGTTAAAATAAGGTAAGGTTAAACTCAGCCAAGGTGATTTAATTCAGATTAAATTTAGCTATCATGAGTAATACAATAATCTCAAATGCTTGCTAATTATATACACTGGGAGTAAATAAATCTGCATGCTTGGTTGGTTTGGGACATTAAGACTGAATTCAGATGCCATTTAGACTCCTGGATATATTTTAAATGCATTAAGGTATCATTACTGACCCTGAGATAATAATCCTAAAGAGTACCTGTCCCTCTTTGTATAGAATCACAGAATTGTTGGGTTTGGAAGGGACCTCTAGAGATCTAGTCCAAGCCCCTGCCAAGCAGGTTCACCTAAGGCATGTCACACAGGAACGCATCCAGGCAGGTTTTAAAAGTCTCCAGAGAAGGAGACTCCACAACCTCCCTGTGCAGCTGATTCCAGCCCTGTCACCCTCACAGTAAAGAAATTTTTCCTTGTGTTGAGGCAGAACCATTATACCTCATTCTATCACTTGGCACCAGTGAAAAGAATCAGGCCCCATCTTCTTGACACCCACCCTGCAGGTATTTATACACAATGATCAGATCCTCCCCTCAGCCTTCTCTTATCCAAACTGAACAGACTCAGGTCGCTCAGCCTTTCCTCATGAGATGCTCAATTCCCTTAATCATGCTTGTTGCCCTTCATTGTACTCTTTCCAGTATTCCTCTCTCTCTCTTGAACTGGAGAGTCCAGAACTGGACTCACTTCTCTAGATGAGGCCTCACCAGGGCAGAGTACAGGGGCAGGACAATCTCCCTTGACCATACTCTTCTTAATAAACCCCAGGATATCATTGGCTTTCTTGCTCGCTCATGGTCAACTTACTGTCCATCAGGATTCCAAAGCCTTTCTCATAGTTCATATGTTGTATGCTGTATAGAACTTCTATCTTGATGCTAATGTCCTTACGTTCTCAGGCTGAATTATTGAAAGTTATTCACAAGAAACTGTATTGCAGACTAATTGTAAACATCTAATGCTAGCAAGTACAATGTCTGTTCAGTTAATTTTGACACACGAATTTCACAGAACATGCTGACTTTCTGTTAACTGATAATGCTTTTCTACAAATATCTACATCAAGTCATATTTTGAGTTCAAAAACCAGTTAAAGTTTTCACAATTTTTTTCGGTTTGAAGACCAAAAGAGATTAGAACATCTCATCATTTCTACCAATCTCAAACCCACAGAACAATATTGTTAAATTTTATTTTAGAATTTGCCTAAGGCATATCTCTCTAGAAATTTATCCAATTTTCTTTTTTTTTAAATAAGAAATAAAGAATCTTTTACTTCCCTTGGCACTTTATGGCCCTTTTCTATCTTGATACTCTCATAAAAGTGAAATTTTTAATATTTGTTTAATTATAGTCAATTTACTCTTTAAATTCCTCGATAAAATAAAAAGCATTTTAGACTTCACTTGCTGTGAACTCTGTGCATACACTAATCAATATCTTTTTTTTGCCACTAGTTCAAGTCTGTCAATCTATAGATTGATTCTATGATAGATTCCATGGCAGAATATCTCAGGGTCTGAGAGTGTGCATGTTCATAAAAAGGAATTCTTTTTTTTTTTCTTCTTTTTAATTCAGTGTAGGAAAGTAACTACTGTGGTGGTTCACCCCCAAACAGTGGCTGAGCACCACACACTGCTCACTCACTCCCAAAGGAGAAAAGGACAGAGCCTTCGTGGGTTGGGAGAAAACAGTTTGATGATAAAATCACCATGAAGGGGGAACAATAGCAGCCCACAGCAAACTTCACTCACACTCGGTAATACACACCGAGTACCTTATTGACCCAACAATAACACAGAATACTGCAAGACACAAGGACCAACCTGAGGCCCCACTTGGATCTGGACTTCCCTGAAGGCACCAATGAGCACCCCTCCCTGGCCAGCCCCTTTTATGGGAGAGTGGTGCCAGGTGTGGAAAACAGCCCGGGCTAACTGAAAGCAATTTTTATGATTCTGGGAAACTATGCTTTAGCCATCTACCTACCTGCTTTCCAGACTGCTCCTTCCTTGCTGAAGAATGCAATTTGTGGCACGTTTTGTTATTTCAGAATGGCATTTGAACACTCATTAAGTACTGAATATGCTATGGCTACACTTAAAATACAAAATATGAAACACAAACATGCTTTAAAATTTATTAATATCTATATCATGCAGATTTCCATGCAAGTTTTATAAAATTAAAGATCTTTCTGGAGGAAAGAAGAAATATTTCTTTTCTCCCGCACCTATCCTTTTACCAGAATAGCAGAAAACCCAACTGTTTCCAAGCCTGGCAGCTGAAAGCTACTTTATCATAAACAGTCATTTCATTTCAGATCCCTCTTATAGGACAAGTGCTAGAAGGGGTTTCAATAATATTTTATGATCTGAAAATCACTGGTACAAAACTGCAGCAGCAAAGTCCATTTCCATGAGCAGGAATTAGAACAAAACAAAGGTACTGCTATTTTGTCTAGTGACCTGATTGGGAAAAACAAAATTGTGGGACAAAAAGATTCAATGGTATGAGGATGCAAGCCACTTATCGCTGAAATATGGCTTGATAACTCATAATTCAGCTGCAAGAGTAGAAGGGAGTCTGGCATTAAACTTCTACTAAACCAGCTATGAGAAGACTGTTCATTTTACATAGCTTACAGGATTACTATCATACAGTCAAAAGGCAGACAACAGATAGAAGTTCAGAACAGATAAAAGTGTTAATTCAAAACTAGAAATGTTTTTGTTGATGACCCTTTACTTACCCTGCTTTCATTTTCTACTTGCAGGCTCAAAGAAATCAAGCACTTATGGTAGTAGTGCTCACTGCTATCTGGTGGGGGATAGCTCAGCTTTCTGGCGAAGAAAAAAAGAAATACTAAATTATTTTGCCCATCACTATTTCAAATGTCTATAAAAGCATTTAAATTGTTAATTATGCTAAAAGACTACTTTGGGATTTATAACCTAAACTGAATTTATATTCCTCTACTTGATGATAAAGACTTCTTGTATAACCGGATGATCTACACCCACTCCCTTTGGGAAAGCAGATAAGATTTTTCATGTCAAAACATTTAATTATAAAGTTGATCATGTTGCTTAAGTAAATCTTTTAAAGAGTAAAAAAAAAAAAAAGACTCAATTTTATCTTGAAAAAGAAACTCTTACACATAAAGTAGGAAACAGACATGTAATTTAGGAAGAAAGTAACTTGGCAGTTCAAGGTAATTAATGAACTTCTTATACTCTCTAATGATGAAAATGACTACAGTATATCCAGAAAAAAATAATCTTTATTATGCTGTATAATAATGACAGATAATGAAAAGCTGCTTCTGAAACATATGCAATTAGTAATTTTGGTTTCACTGCTCTTCATGGATTTGCACATTCCAACAGTTAACTAATAATGTAAAATACATGGCAGTCCTGGATAAAAAATAATATTCTTTTTGCCCATCTTTTTAATTTTCTGCATTTTCATTTGCATTTAGATACATGAATACAAAACCAAATGGAATAAAGATGGAATTTTCCCTAAAACTTTGTTTATTCTGTTGGTAAGGAAGATGAGTTTTCCTCCTTAAGACAGTTGAGCTGGATAATTGGGGGTCATCTTAAATTTGGGTTTGCATTATTTCACGTGGCATGGAAGGTTTTCCAGGGAAGATGGAGGACAATATACCACAAGTCAATTATTTTTGCCTTTCCTGCACTCTTGCAAAGTTGTGAGGTGGCCTGAATTTCAGAAAGAACTGCTCTGATTTTTTCAGTTCTGTGAACTCCCTGAAACTTATACATGAATTGTGATATGACAGATCATTTGGAGTTGAGAGGTAGGAATGTAAAAGTAAATTCAAGTGAATTAGGAATTACCACAATTATAAAAAGTCACAACCCGTATTATATATACTGGTGCTCTATACAGAGTGTTGGGAAAAACTGTGGGGAGGAAGGCAAAAAGCAGACAGGTGTGACCTGGGGGGAATCAAATCATGATGGAGGGAAAAGTCTGATGTCAAAAACAAGCAGAATGGAAGGTTTTACATATTCATTCGACATATAAACAATTCAATGCACCCAAAAGGGAATATTCAAAAGAGCTAGAGGAAGTAATAGATTCTATGTATGGTGAAAGAAGAGTTGGAAGGAAGAGCTACTAGGGAAAATTTCTGTACTGAAAGTCCAAGAAGCAATATGAGTGCAAAATGTTCTCCAGAAAGAATTCAAAGTCTGTATTGGTTAACTCATACATATATCATGCATCATAATGTTTTCTGTCCTCAGTGAAGTACTTGCTCTGCTGGCATCTACCTTCTGAATCTATTTTCATACTCCCTGCATTCCAGTAGTATGTGATTGGACTACATAAAGATCACCATTATCTGCTAAGAGAAATGGGTGATGCAAATGAGACACCAGTTTAGGTTGATGTGCTAGCTGGTTACACTGTTGAAGAAGGAGCTGAAAACTCATCACTATAAAAACTTCTGAGAATGAAAAACTGCATACTACAGTAATGCTGGCAGTGATTACACTTCCTATAAAACTGCAGCCATATGAGATCTTGTAGTGCAAAATAAAGTTAAAGGAAAAGCTGTCCACTGTGATAACTGTTAGATATCAAAACCAGAAATGAATGTCTGGCTGCTTAGCAAAGAACTGGCTGAAATTTGCTGTGGATAGGATATCAGTTGTTTTGCTAAGAGGAAAAAAAACCAAAACCACAAGATGAATACTCGCCCTACATGCAGACAAAGGATATTTAACATGGGCAAAGAAAAATGGTAAAAATCAAATACTGGCTTTGAATTCTTACCTAGGGGAAAGCTGTCACAACTGTAAGCATTTGAAATAGGAGTAAGCAAGCTTTTTTTCCAATAGTGCTGGAAAATTTAGAATAGCTTTTGGTAGAACCCTGAGGCCCTGACCCACACAAGGAAAAGAAACAAGCCTTGTGTAACACTGGTTTATTGTGGGATTAAGAAAATACAGTACTGGATAAATCCAGAAAGTGTGGCTACAAGGCAAAGGAACTCTTGTAATTGTGTCTTGTTGATAGAACTGAAGTCTTGTTTGAGCAGAGAAGCCAAAAACAGAGAGTATTTTAGAAATGCGGAAGAATTTGAAGATGGTGAAGAAAAAACAGCAATAGTGAAAATTATGAAGTATAAAAATTCAAATAAAATAGCAACAGAGGTAAAGAGAGGAAAACAGATTCACTTCAGAGAAATTGATTATATATTTATTAAATGTAAGTAATATAAAGAGCTTTTTGTATAGCATTATTTTAGGGAGTATTTTTATCTTGTATGTACAGTAGTCTTCTCCTTGATATGCTATGATAGAATAGTAACTTCTTAAACCACTGTAACATTTTGTCATGGTGAAACCCCACCTGGAGTACTGCATCCAGCTCTCAAGCCCTCAACACAAGGACATGGAGTGGGTCCAGAGAAGGGCCACAGGCATGATCAAGAGGGCTGAAGCACCTCTACTACAAATACAGGCTGAGACAGTCTGGCTTGTTTAGCCTAGAGAAGAAAAGATTCATGGGAAGTCTTATAGCAGCCTTCCAATACCTGAAGGTACCTACAGGAAAGTGGAGGAAGGACTGTTTGTAAGGGCATGTAGTGACAGGATGAGGGGAAATGGTTTAAAACTAGACCTGGGAAGGTTTAGATTAGGCATTAGAAGTTCATGACTATGAGTGTAGTGAGACACTGGAACAGGTTTCCCATACAGGTGGTAGAGGCCCCATCCCTGGAGACATTCAAGGTCAGACTTGATGGAGCTCTGAGAAATCTGAGCTAGTTACTGCAGAGGAGTAACTAGCAGGTCCCTTCCAACTTAATGCATTCTTAGATTCAGTGATTCAGTGATTCTCTGTTCTGGGTCCATGGTCTCCATTGTAACTATATGAGAACACTACCACCTTTTGTTGGTTTTGACCCAGCCATCTACCAGCTACCATATTTTCACTAAGAAAGCAGAGAACAAGCATTCTTTATTCGCATTCTCTTACTTATAGATCCCTTTCCTTGTATGCCATAGGATGAATTGGAAGTGAATTATCCTTTAGGCACTGGTCATCTTTGTCTGTTATCTGTTTTTCTTTTCTATTTCTGCTATTTTTTGATATACAATTAAGGACACAATTCTCAAAACAGGTGTACACTAACATTTACAGCAGTATATTTTGGTTTACATTTTGGAACTAAAAAAATAGTTTATTTGAATATGTGTTAGAAAACAGTCAACTGTTAATATGCTGATATTTAACTTAGGTAAGTTGGAATTGCTGTTATATACTGTAGAGTTTCCTAAACAATTTTAAACTGACCAGATTGGACAAAACATGGTCAAACAGATCTCAATGTTGAATAATTTAATCTGCAAAAAGATGAAGCTGCACTGTTAGATCTATCCACCAATGGAAAACACAAAGCTTTCCTTTGATTTACACAATTAAATATTTGACCTCTAAATTATGATCAGGATATGCAATGTTTTTTCTATCATAATTTTTTTTAACCTAGTTCTTTTATCTGTACATATTGTTGGAGAGGAAGTTTAAGCATTGTGCTACTGTTAAGATGATGGAAACTGAATGAGTTTCACTAGCCTTAACCTGAAAGCATAGACAAGGCAGATGTTAGGAAAACGAAGTAGTGCAATAGGAAGTATTTAAGTGCATGAGTAGTGTACAATTTGTATTGCATCTATAGTGCAGCCTAACCTCATAAGGTGTTAGTGCCCAATTTTGGAACTGGAACATACTTTGTGAAGAAAAATGTACTGTATTTAGCCATTCCTCTACATATTCTACATCTCTGGAAAACATGGTCAATATGACAAAGACTGTATTTTCCAATGTCTTCCAAACACTTTTAAAAATACATGGTTTGATTAAGTATTTTATGAGACAGATATATTCAATTTAGTTTAGCAAAAATCAATGAAATTATTTAAATAGTAAAGTCACATCTGGAGGCCTACCTGTGTGACCTGTCCTAGGGAACCTGCTTTGGCGAGGGGGTTAGATCCAATGATCTCCAGAGGTCCTTTCCAACCCTTAAAATTCTGTGAATCTGTGTGATTCTGTGAAGTCTGGGGAGTAATGATGAAAAATATTAAAGTTGAAAGACAATTCAAAATATTAAGGGAGTAGAAATGCTTTTTCTTTTGGCTTTATTTTTTGGCATGAAAATAATATCTCTCATGTTTAAATTTGACAGTGTCAGTGGTCCTTTGTTTTGAAAGACATTGTCCTACAAAGAGAAGCAAATCCAAAAACTAGCCAACTCTACTGTGTGACTGTCTACAAGTCAAAGAATCTTCCTTCAGTTGAAGCACTCAAATATTGTGCTTTTAGAGTAAGGAATTTAGATTAGAGTCACAGATAACAGCGATGAAAAGGCAGTCACTTGAATTTGTCAACATAATAAAGAAAAGAAAATCAGCAGTAACAACAACCTTCACCATCAGTCTGTTATGTCTGTATGAAATGGATGGTTAAAGGATGATTTTTTTAGCCATCAAATATAATTTCATCCACTGGCTGTGAAGCTGATGAAAACAGAAATTTGGAGGTAGCTGGTGTGTCCTGCTGAAGTCTGATATTGTCATGAGAGTGGATTAGAGACTGATAATTTAATGCAAAGGATTTTAGGACATATTTTTCTTAAGCGAACAAGATCATAGAATCATAGAATCATAGGGGTTGGAAGGGACCTCGAGAGATCATTGGGTCCAACCCCCCTGCCAAAGCAGGCTCCCTAGCACATATTGCACAGATAGGTGTCCAGATGAGTCTTGAATATCTCCAGAGATGGAGACTCAACCACCTCCCTGGGCAGCCTGTTCCAGTGCTCTGTCGCCCTCACTGTGAAAAAGTTCTTCCACATGTTGGTGCGGAACTTCCTGTGCTCTATCTTGCAACCATTGCTCCTTGTCCCGTCCCCACAGGCCATTTCCCCCTGCATCCCATACTTAAGATATTTATAAACATTAATAAGGTCCTCCCCTTAGTCTTCTTTTCTCTAGGAAGAACAGTCCCAGCTCACTCAGCCTTTCCTCAAAGGGGCCTTAATGATCTTCGTATCCCTCCTCTGGACTCTCTCCAGGAGATCCCTGTCCTTTTTATACCAGGGAGCCCAGAACTGGACACAATACTCCAGGTGGGGCCTCACCAGGGCAGAGTAGAGGGGGAGGATCACCTCCTTCAACCTGCTGGCCACACTCCTCCTGATGAACCCCAGGATCCCATTGACCTTCTTAGCCACCAGGGCACACTGCTGGCTCATAGCCAACGTGTTGTCAACCAGGACCCCCAGGTCCTTCTCCACAGAGCTCTTCTCCAGCAAGTCATCCCCCAGCCTGTACTGATGCAAGTGGTTGTTCCTTCCCAGGTGCAAGATTCTACACTTGCTTTTGTTGAATCTCATCTGGTTTCTCCCTGCCCAGCTCTCCAGCCTGTCCAGGTCTCTCTGCATGGCAGCGCAGTGTTCCTGCATGTCAGCCACTCCTCCCAGCTTTGTATCATCAGCGTACTTGCTGAGGGTGGATGCTATTCCCTCATCAAGGTCGTCAATGAAGATATTAAACAGGACTGGACCCATCACCGAGCCCTGGGGAACACCACTAGTCACAGGTCTCCAGACAGACTCTGTTCCACTGATCACCACCTTCTGAGCTCAGACCAACAGCCAGTTCTCAACACACCTCACTGTCCACTCATCTATCCCATACTTTCTCAGCTTTTCTATCAGAATGTCACGGGAGACAGTATCAAAAACCTTCCTGAAGTCAAGGTAGATGACATCCACTGCTCTCCCTCCATCTACCCAGCCGGTGATGACATCACAGAAGGCTATGAGATTGGTCGAGCAAGATTTCCCCTTGGTGAATCCATGCTGACTGCTCCTCATGACCTTCTTCTCTTCCAGTTGCTTGGAGATGGCATCCAGAACAAGCTGTTCCATCACCTTTCCAGGGACAGAAGTGAGGCTGACTGGCCTATAGTTGCTGGGATCCTCCTTCTTGCCCTTTTTAAAAGACCAGAGTGACATTGGCTATCCTCCAGTCTTCAGGCACTTCTGTTCTCCAAGACCTGTCGAAGATGATAGAGAGCAACTCAGCCATCACTTATGCCAGCTCCCTCAGCACAACTGGATGCATCCCATCCGGGCCCATGGATTTATGTGTGTTAACCCTTTTGAGACACTCCTGGACCACCCCCACCTCAACCAGAGGGAAGCTCTTCATTTCCCAAACTCTATTACTTTCTTCCAGTGTCTGTGGGTCCTGAGGGGCCTTTGAAGTGAAGACTGAAGCAAAGAAGGTATTCAGTATCTCCACCTTCTCAGCATGCCCCGTTCAGATGATAGTTTTTTACTGCTTAAATACAGTATGAAGGATGGTATTGCCTTTAAAAGCTCAGTCCAATTCCCATCAGCAGCTTCGTTACCTGATTTTGCAAGTTTCTCAAAAGGCAAATAAAAAATCCTTCCTCCTTTCTTCCTTATAGCCTAAGGAAACAAGGTTTGATAGTGGGCAGCTACATGCAATAGTCTAATGGGGGATTCAGTTGCATAAATGCTGGTGTCTAGTGACATGTGAGATAACACCACATTACTGGAAATGTGTGCTTTTCTGAGGCAGTAGCTGGCAGGATCTCCCATAGTGTCTGCATTTAGGCAACTGAATCCCAATCCCAATTCTTCATTTTCCTCTACTTTGCAAGACTATATGAAGAATTTTTACATCCTTGATGAATTATTTCAAGTAATGAATCCCTGTTAGTAAACTACACATTGATCTATTACTCTTAAGGATAACTGCACAGTCTACACATACCCTCTCTTCCCTTCCTTGTCTCTGCCCTTCCTTTCACTTTTGCTTCCTTTTGGCTTTCTGTCCTTTCTCTGCAGGATGAAGCTGTTACATATGGCCAGGCAGCCAAAATTGTGCCCAAACCTTTTGAAGATTATGTTGTCAGCCCTTGTTTTCCATCTCAAAAAAAAGGATACTAAGAACTTGTTTTATCCTGACATATAAGTGTTTGACAAAATGACTTATATTGGCATTTTATCTCCATATATTATTGTGGTGGTGTCTTTTTCAGAGATATAAGATACATCGTCCTCTATTGCCTACTGTTGCCTTAGACTATTGACCAGAACTTTAGGAATTGTCTTTTCTGCAGCAGTTTTTGGAAGGCCTAACAGCTTCTGATACACGTTGCCTTCAAACACACCTGTCTACAATGTATCAGTGAAGAATCATAAGATCTTCCTGTTGATCCGTTCCGAGGTATTGCAATCAGTCTCTTGTTTCTAGGTATTCTGTTTTACCCATGTTCCCAAGAAAGTGATCTTTCTAGGTTAATCATAAGCAGGTAATTTTATTCTGAAGACTGCTGAGATTATTGTGCAGTTGATACAATCTTCCAAACCACTTACAAATTAACACATACACAAACCTATTCTTCATTGTTCTACACACAAGAGTGCTTCTCATGGAGGTTTGTTTTTTGTTTTTTTTCTTTGTCCAGTTCATACACCTACATGCACCACACATTTGCATTACATGTTATTATATCATTGCCTTTTACTCCTGGCAATGAATGTGTCCCACTAAGGCAACAGCTGCTTTCAACTTTATTTTTTCTTCATGCATCTCATATATATAGCGCAGTGCTTACTGTGTTGCTTTTTGTTACCCCTGGTATCCCAGATGCTTTGGTATACTTTCCAAATCATGTCTAACTTTGAGGACTTGTTTCCATTCTATGACATCAATTAATATCCATTCTTCTATTGCATCCATCATCAGAACATAAGATTGAATTAAAATGAAATAAAAGTATAGAACTGATTATCCACTTTCTGATACACATATTAGATTCATGCAGCTGACTGGTTAGTGTATCCTGACTTAGACAATAAGATAATTCCTCAAATTTCTGTTTTCCGTACATTATGTCTTCCAAATGATCTCACATACCATTTTAATCTTTAAAGATTGTTTCTTTTTCTTGTGATTTAACTCCAAGAGACAGCTCAGCCCCACACAGACACTCATTCCTACAGAGTGGGGTGGGGAAGAGAAATGGAAGGGAAAAAGTGTGGCAACTCACGGGTTGAGATAAAGTCAGTTTAATAGGTAAAGCAAAAGTTCTGCCTGCAAGCAAGGAAAATAATGCTTTCCATCTGTAGGTGGATGTTTCACAGAATCATAGGACAGTAGGGTTTGGAAGGCACCTCTGGAGGTCATCTAGACCAACCCCCCTGCTAAAGTTGAATCACCTTGACCAGGTTGCACAGGATCATGTCCAGTCAAGTTTTTTATATCTCCAGAGAAGGAGACTCCACAGCCTCTCTGGGCAGCCTGTTACAGTTCTCTGTCACCCTCAAAGTGAAAAAGTTTTGCATCACATTCACCTGGAAATTACTATGTTCCAGTTTGCACCCACTGCCTCTTGTCCCATCACCAGACACCACTGAAAAAAGAGTCCTGGCCAATACTCTTGTCATCTGCCTTTTAGATATTTATAAGTTGAGTTTAGTTGTCCTGGCTGTACCCTGAGCAATAATGAAAAAAATGAGGGATAATGAAAAAAATGCCTGTATTATAGACACTGGTTTTGTCACAGATCCAAAACAGTACCATCGGAGCTATGGTGAAGAACATTAACCCTATCCCACCCAAAACCAGTACACATTCTGAGCACAATTTCTCTAGAATTTAAGTGCAACTATGGAAAGATATAGCACAGAAACAAGTCAGTTTCTAAATCAGTATTTCTGAACGATAAAACTTATGATGATAGTTATTGGAGTTATGCTCTTGTATGAGTATTTTAAAAATTCTCATTGATAATTAATTTTATTCCTCTCCACTGCCTTTTTTCACAAAAAGATGTTTGACATTACTAAACATAATATTGCAGTATTATTCCTACAGAAAAATATTTATACAGTGTTTGTCACAGTCAAATCACTTAGGAAAGCAAAGGGTTTATACGAGACTTGTATTGAACTAAATAAACAGAAGTAGACCAATGTGGAAATCTAGATTGAGATCAAAACTGTGTCTTTACGCTTCTTTTATGAACTTCAGAATTCAATCATGATATACAGAACAGAGAATATTAGCAATAGAAATATGTTCTAAGATATGCTAGAGACTCAAATAACAAAACCTTTATCCTACAAATTCAGATTTTTATCAAAATCAACAGCAGCATATGTATCCTGTTCTGTCAATCACACAGACTTTTCTTTCAGGCACAATGAAAACCTTCTTTGGTGCTTTATTTCTTCATTTCCTGTGTAATAAATATGTACATATAGATGTGTGTATATGTGTACATGTGTGCGAACATCCTTCCACAAGACCGCAGTATGTACATACATTAAAATTAATGCAGCAGCATTTAAAAACATGATAAATGCTTACACAACAAATGGGTTATGAGAAGTCTAAAGGTTTGCAGAGCTTTTTCTTTTTCTTGACTTGGTTCAGGTAGATGTGTTTCAGAGGAAAAAAATTTATTATAACAAATATCCTTTAAAAATAAAGAAAAATTATACCAACCAGAAATGTTGAACAAATTTACATACAGAGATATACACATAGGAATATGGATTCTGAGAAAATTTCTCTTGCAAGAACATAAAGGAACACAATTATTGCTACATAGTTTTTTTTTTAAAAAAAAGCATACTACAACTCACAGATGCTTTCCTCTCATTTGTATTAATTATTAATATTCACATGTCAAAGAAATGTAGAACTGTGTAGGGAATCATGCCTATAAAATATATTGGTTTAAATTTCTGTATTAAATTTGTGAAGAAATAAAAATTTAAAAAATGACCTCTGGCAAGCCATACCTTTTTTAACTTACTAAAATAAACTAGTAACTAGGGAATTGATAAGGAATGAGGCCAACTATAGAGAATATTCCAGGCTGTTCCAAGTACCCTTCTGTTCTTCTGAATTTAAACATGCATTTCTAAAACTCAACTACACCATTTAGTAGTATTATTTTGCCTTTATAGAGTTAGAAAATAATAAGTATGTCTTGTTCTAAATTCCCTTTCTTACTGTACAGTTTCTTTCTTTTATTGTAATGTTTCATTCATCTACTGCTATTGTGATATGATCATCCTACACTTTTAAAAATGACTGCTTTTTTTCTTATATCTACCTAAAACTCACCCAAAGAAGTAAAAACTTAATAAGGCTGTAATCACATGTTTTGGTATGCTGTTTGATTTTTTCTTTTAATTTGAAAGTCAGACTTACCTGCCCCTAGCTAAATTGGAAATTATTATTGTTTTCCAGTTAAAAATGTGTCAATATTTTGCATCTGTATACATTTAGTTAAACATTTTAAAGGGAACCGTGCATACATAATTGCAGAAGCTTTCAAAGGCAAAGTTAATGATAGTAAGCATTTTTTATTTGTAATTAGGTTCAGGGTTAATTTTTTTCTTTTTTTAATTTTTTGGGGCGATCTCAGGTTTCTGTTTGTATAACTACTTATTTCTTGTCACATTCTACTATGTGCTAGTGCGTCTTTCTAAAACCATACAGATTAAGGTTTCTCTTGCAAGAGGAAGTTTTCCCCTGTGAACTCTGTAGTAAAATAAACATCTTACTACTTTCAGCTTAGATGTTTGTATGAAGACTTGAAATAAAACACACAAGGGTTCTCTTTCGACACTTCAGGTAAAGGGAATCAGAGGACTCTAAGTATCCCATCTCACTAGGTATTCAGCAATTCATGAAAAAGCACAACTAAAATTACCTTTTAAGTATAAAAATGTGAGAGTATTTTGAATAATTTATGATTCAGAAGTAATTAGGTGCATCCCCAGCAGTTTAACTTCCTTTGAATTAATTATACTTCATGTTAACATAATAAAGTTTTCCAGTCATCTCCCTGGATCAGTTTTAAAGGTGTTGACTTCCAATGGCAAGGCAAAATATTCACCTTGCCTTGTTCCATGCAATAGGATCAGGTTCCTGCTTTACATCAAAAAAAAGTTCCTGCAATTAATCTCTGTCTACAAGACTGGGCTTTGCACTTGCCTGGTTTTACACAAATCAAAACCATGTAATGTTTCATGGCTGACTTTGGTGGAAACAAAAGTTAGGCCAGTGCTGACTCTAATAAAATATAAAATCTATAGCTAGTGAATACATTTAGATCTTCTCAATTATTATATTTGAAATTGCTAACAAGATATCTAAAGAAAGTATTGTAAAATCATTCCTGTGGAGGTTCCATTACATTTGTTGCTTCTACCATGAAAGTTTTTTATAATCACAGATATTTTAATATCAACACACATCTAAAGAAATGTAAAGTTTAAATCCAGTATTAATTAAAAAGATTTAAAAACTTAATAGGAAGTTTTATGTACAGCTACAACATCTATTGACGAGAGAGGTCCATGAATATATTTTTACTTCCATGGTTTCAAAGCTGAAAAGAGTGCAATTATTAGTAGAATACTTTATTAATATATCAGCTCTTTCTTCATTTGCTTTATTGAATATAGAAAATGGGGGGTGAAGAAAACCTTCTGACATCGCTAACAGGACTTTTTGGAAGGACTGAAGCTTATTTGCTTGTCTACCTCCATGGCTCCTCTTTCCATTTTATGAAGACTGAAAACTGTATGTGTTGTGAATTTTAGTAGCTGAAATTCAGAGATTCACAGATTTTTAGGGGTTGGAAAGGACCTCCAGAGATCATCGGGTCTAACCCCCCTGCCAAAGCAGCTCCCTAGCTCATATTGCACAGATAGGCATCCAGACAGGTCTTGAACATCTCCAGAGAAGGAGGCTCCACAACCTCCCTGGGCAGCCTGTGCCAGTGCTCTGTCACCCTCACTGTGAAAACATTGTTCCACAAATTGGTGGGAAGAACTCTTTCATTTGCTACCACCAGGTCACTGATGGACTCAGCCTTGGTCAACAATGACCCCTGCAGCTCCTCTTTTCCACCAGAACACAGCCACTCAAAACTACAACATATGGCTACATGCTTTTCTTACACAGAAACAGATCCAAGGGTATTCCACTCACATAAACCAGACAAAGGATACAGACTCAAAACGCCTTTGAACAGGTAAGAGAAAGTCATGGCTGCTCTGCAATGCAGATGCCAATATAAGATGCAAATCTTACAGTGGCCGGATAAAAGTAGACATCTATTTTTGTCATAGTTTTGCATGGCTTGGTTCTGGCAGAAAAGCCTCACAATATATATTTTCTCCTTTTTCCAGATGAAAATGGGAGTGATAGAGCAACTTCAGTGGGTGTCTGTCCTCCAGCCAGGACTAAACCACCACAAGAAATAAATCTTAAAGGAGGCCCATAAGATCCCATAGACAATACACTTTGCAAAAAGGATCAAAATACCCTTCAAGGATTTTGTTTATATTGAAAAGTACATTTAGATACACATCGTAAGACAGACACATTGTAAATCATGCACATATATACATACACATATGTACAGACATACACAGACATATGTACATAAAAATATTTTGCAAACCTTTATACTTTGTATCAATCATTAACCTACTCAACTACTACTAATGTGCTGGCAACATCAAATAGTGCTAGTAAACATGAATGGTTTTACAATATAATATTATATTATATTATTGAGAGGTTTAAAAACTTGTAATTTTGAACACTGAACTGTAGTCAGAAGCATGTGTGTTAGATCCATGTATCAAAAGCATTTTGTTCCCAGCAAATTATGGAAACTGAATAGATATCAAAGGCTGAATATTTATTTAGATGAATTTGAGCATTGGCACTTATTTATTTGCTGTTCCCTCATGCTGTCGAATACCTCACAGTGGTCTCCTTTTTTTGTCAGCATCCCGTTTATGTCTGGTTCCTTTGCCACCCTGGTGGGGATGCACCCTTACCCCATGGTGAGGCTTATCTTAGTGCTGCTGCTGTAGCTCTGACTCTGCTGAAAGCCTTGTCTACCTCCAAATCCACGAATTAATTTAAACATAGCAAGTGGCTGCAGGACCACCGCACTGATACACAAGCATGAATATCTAATGGTATCACAGGAACCCAGCCAACGCAGTTGTTATTTCAAAAACCAAAATAGATAATATGATCTGAACATGCTAGTGAAAGCTGAAGCATATTAAAAGAGTTAGGACTTTTTAACAGAGATGTGACTTTGAACTTTGTACTACACGTGGCAGGTGACATTGCTTTTTTAAGGTTATTGCAGTACGTGTTGTTCTTTAATTACCTGTGTTCCCACAGGGATATTTTCTCCCCGTGCCCTGTACATGCAATAACTAAAATCAGTGGCTGTGTGAAAGGTTAAGCATCGGGCAAATGGATTTCTGCCTTACTGTCCTAAAGACACATGATAGGGTAAATTCTTCACAATCCAACCACAGAGAAATCAATACAGAGTATGCAGACATTCTTACAGAGATCATAGAGTATAAATACAAGTCTGATTTTTAAAAACTTCCTTATTGAAATAGCTACCCCCCTAAAAAAATAAATTTTTGTTGTTTTTTCAGAAATTGCACTACCTTACCTGCCTGGACACATCAGAGCCACCTGCCTTATTAAAGGTTCATCAAAACTCAGGAAAGACAATATGCAAAATACTAGCAACCTTTCCCTAATATGCCTGTTGTTCTACTTCCCCAAATTAAGAAAAAAAAAACTAAGCAGACTTTGACTTTCAAAATTATATAAACATTTTGAGAGAATTATTTCATTAGTACAATGATAAATCCCCAGTATTTTTAGGGCTCACCTTATTTAGGAATATGTTTCTACTAAACTGCTATGCAAATTAGATAAGCAATTGCATATCTGGGTATGAAGTTGTGTCATAGTTAGAGCACTGGAAATAGTATTACAGTTACGCTTCAGTTATAATAGGATAAGGGAAAAGAAGCTGGCCTGAGCTGTTAAAAATCAGTCCCAACAACTTAGTTCAACGAAAGTATTAGGGCATTCTAGAGCTGACCACTTCTCACTTTCAGTGTCTACAATCAAAAATTCAGTTTAGTTTCAAAGGCAGCTAAAATCTATCAGATCTTATGCTTTCAGCACTGGCATTCTTTAAGGAAAAAATATTTATTTATAGGCATGTCCAGACATATTTTATTGATACCTGCTCACATCTCCAAGTACTGTGATATCAACAATGTATTTCTTGACCTGTTGGCCTGAGGCTTGATCTGGTTATCAGTAGTTGGACCGCATCCTGAAAAGCAGACCCTATAGAAAATCACATGGAAAAAAAAAAAAAAGGAACAATATGACTTCTTTAACTAGCATGTTGTGCCTAACCTATCCACACAGAATTCCTATTGTCTCTCAGCACAGTCCATGATCATGGCACAACTTTTCAATAAAGAGCATCCCGCTTACCAATTTACTATGTTTTGCAGAAAAAAAATTAGAAGTTGTAGAGGCAGGGGAGCTCAAGTTCTTTCCCTGTTAGCATTTCTCCATTTCAAAATCAGATATTCACGAGAATAAGTGTTTAAAACCAGGCTACTGCCCTAAAATATATTGTAGAATAGAGTCAGGTAAAAAAGTAAAAATCCTCAGAAAACCATATATGAACAACACATAACAGGTAAAAATTGTACATAGTCATTATATATTCAAGAATTCAAAAATAATGCAAATATTATTTTAAAAATCACCTGAAGAAATAACCAGAAGTTTGGAGGTTTTCTATTCCTTCTCTGACCTTTGTCTATAAATACTACTTACTGGAAGCCGGGTGAACTGTCTCTGAAACAGCTCTTCACTGCAACATGAAACAGATGTGGGGCTTGGCCATTTGCTTCGCATTTCTTTAGGTTGTCAGCTTGTGTGAGCTTTCTTTTTGCTTTTCTTTTTTATTTTTATTTTGGCTCCTCCACACCATCTTTTTAAAATGTTTATTACTTATTTATAACTTTTTAAAAATGCATGTTGCTGAGTTGAAAATCTGCTCTGAGTTCATAGCTGTATCTTCAACAATTTGGAGAATTCTAGGCAACCTAAGGATATAAACTGATCAATGTTTAGCACTATAGAATAAGCATAAGGAAAAATGATTTATTCCTACTGTCACTACTGTGTGTGATATATGCAGGTTCTCTGATAGTGCTGAGTATATAGAGGAGGATGGGAGAAGTGCAGTGAAACTGAAAATTTCACTCTTCGTCATTCTTTTTACCCAAGCTGAGAACAGAGACCAGATTGTATCTACTTAAAAGGAAGTTAAACGTGTCAGCGCTGAACTAGGTTATCTAAGACACCCTGGGGAATTTATTCTTCAGATCAGTCTTGTATAGGGAACAGGCTTACAACTGCAAGTTATGGTTTTGGTTCTTTGTTTTATAGAATACTGAGAAATCTAAATTTAAGCAGAATTAGTTACAACACTGTGGAAACTAATGAAGAATGTATGGCTAAATTGGTTGACACTGCAAAAACAAGAGCATAATCCAGAAAAGCACTTAGGGTTTTAAAGTGCTCTGTGGATGTGGAAGCTCAAGAATGCTATGCAGGAATCTACTCCCTTAGCCTACTGAGATGACTCTGCCCCCCATCATTCTTCAGGTGTTAAATTAAAACTTTTCTGACATATAAAATTATATTGAAGCAAATCCCCACCATACTCATTGGTGTCTAGAGCAGATTAGCTCAGCAGCCACGCTCTGTGAAAAAACATAAAATAGTCCATCTTTCACACAGCTTGCTTAAAAAGTCCAACCATCTAGCCAAAC
>NW_028168249.1:0-53467 GCF_964237585.1 Gallinula chloropus | reverse complement strand
CTGGCAGTGCCAGTGTCACCATCTGCACCAGTGTGTCATGTCAGTGCCGGTGTCATGGGCAGTGTCAGTGTCATGGGCTGTGCTGGTGTCAGTTGCAGTGCCAGTGTCACCAGCAGTGCCGGTGTCATGGGCAGTGTCATGTCAGTGCCAGTGTCACCAGCAGCACCAGTGTCACTGGCAGTGCTGGTGTCATGGGCAGTGCCAGTGTCACCAGTAGCACCAGTGTCATGTCAGCGCCGGTGTCACCATCAGCCCCAGCATCATGTCAGCACCATGCATGACGCCACCAGCCCCACCCCCATGTCCCCCTCCCCCCGCCCTGTCCCCCTCCCCACACCCCCTTGTCCCCCTCCCCACACCCCCATGTCCCCCTCCCCACACCCCCTTGTCCCCCTCCCCACACCCCCATGTCCCCCTCCCCACACCCCTGCCCCCTCCCCACACCCCCATGTCCCCCTCCCACCCCATGTCCCCTCCCCCCACCCCCCTGTCCCCCTCCCCACACCCCCCCACCCCACACCCCCCAGCACCCCCACCCACCGGTGTGCAGGGTCAGCCAGCCCACCATGCATGATGCCACCAGCCCCACCCCCACTCCCTCCCCCCACCCATGTCCCCCTCCCCACACCCCCATGTCCCCCTCCCCACACCCCCCTGTCCCCCTCCCCACACCCCCATGTCCCCCTCCCCACCCCCATGTCCCCCTCCCCCACCCCCCCTCCCCACACCCCCCTGTCCCCCTCCCCACACCCCCCCACCCCACACCCCCCAGCACCCCCACCCACCGGTGTGCAGGGTCAGCCAGCCCACCATGCACGATGCCACCAGCCCCACCCCATATCCCCCTCCCCACACCCCCATGTCCCCCTCCCCACACCCCCCTGTCCCCCTCCCCACCCCCCTGTCCCCCTCCCCCCACGTCCCCCTCCCCACACCCCCATGTCCCCCTCCCCCCACCCCCCTGTCCCCCTCCCCCATGTCCCCCTCCCCACACCCCCCTGTCCCCCTCCCCACCCCCCTGTCCCCCTCCCCCATGTCCCCCTCCCCACACCCCCCTGTCCCCCTCCCCACACCCCCATGTCCCCCTCCCCACACCCCCCTGTCCCCCTCCCCACACCCCCATGTCCCCCTCCCCCATGTCCCCCTCCCCCCATCCCCATGTCCCCCTCCCCACACCCCCCACCCACCGGTGTGCAGGGTCAGCCAGCCCACCATGCACGATGCCACCAGCCCCACCCCATATCCCCCTCCCACACCCCCATGTCCCCCTCCCCACACCCCCCTGTCCCCCTCCCCACACCCCCATGTCCCCCTCCCCCCACCCCCCTGTCCCCCTCCCCCCGCCCTGTCCCCCTCCCCCCACCCCCCTGTCCCCCTCCCCCTGCCCTGTCCCTCCCCCCACCCCCATGTCCCCCTCCCCACCCCCATGTCCCCCTCCCCCCATCCCCATGTCCCCCTCCCCACACCCCCCCACCCCACACTCCCCACACCCCCACCCACTGGTGTGCAGGGTCAGCCAGCCCACCATGCATGATGCCACCAGCCCCACCCCCCTGTCCCCCTCCCCACAACCCATGTCCCCCTCCCTACACCCCCATGTCCCCCTCCCCCATGTCCCCCTCCCCACACCCCCATGTCCCCCTCCCCCATGTCCCCCTCCCCACACCCCCATGTCCCCCTCCCCACCCCCCTGTCCCCCTCCCCCATGTCCCCCTCCCCACACCCCCCACCTGCCCCACCCCCCCTCCCCAGACCCCCATGTCCCTCCCACCCCCATGTCCCCCCCCCCCCCCCCCGCACCGGTGTGCAGGCTGAGCCAGCCCTTGCGGTGGGCGATGTGGTGCGGCGCGTGCGCCTGCTCGTAGGTCACCGCCCTGTCGCCTCTGCCCACGCGCACCCGCGCCGCCCGCGCCTGTGGGGGCACAGGGGGGGTGAGGGGGGGGTTTGGGGGGGGTTAAACCCCACGGGGGTGCCCCCCCCTTCCCCCCTCCAGGCCCTGGGCTTTACCTTGAGGCAGGTGGGGGTGGTGTGGAGGTGCCGGGCGGTGCCGGGCAGGAGGTGGGTGCGGGGTGCTGCCTGCGGGGGGACAGGGCGAGGGGCGGTGGGGCTGGGGGGGACCGGCAGCCACCAGTGCCACCCAGTAACCCCAGTAACCCCAGTAACCCCAGTACCCCCAGGAATCCTCGCTGTCCCACAGAGCTCTCAGTATTGCCCAGTGCTGCTATTACACCCAGTATTCTCCAGTGCCCCCAGTAACCCCAGTGCCCCCCCCAGTACTTCCCCACACCCACATCACTCCCAGTATCCTCCAGTCTCCTCCCCAGTGCCCCCAGTAACCCCAGTGCCCCCCCCAGTACTTCCCCACACCCACATCACTCCCAGTATCCCCCAGTCCCCTCACCAGTGCCCCCAGTAACCCCAGTGCCCCCCCCAGTACTTCCCCACACCCACATCACTCCCAGTATCCCCCAGTCCCCTCACCAGTGCCCCCAGTAACCCCAGTGCCCCCCCCAGTACTTCCCCACACCCACATCACTCCCAGTATCCCCCAGTCCCCTCACCAGTGCCCCCAGTAACCCCAGTGCCCCCCCAGTCCTTCCCCACACCCACATCACTCCCAGTATCCCCCAGTCCCCTCACCAGTGCCTCCAGTAACCCCAGTGCCCGCCCCCCAGTACTTCCCCACACCCACATCACTCCCAGTATCCCCCAGTCTCCTCCCCAGTGCCCCTCCAGTACTTCCCCACACCCAGTAATCCCAGTATCTCCCAGTCTCCTCCCCAGTGCCTCCAGTAACCCCAGTGCCCCCCAATCCTTCCCCACATCCACATCACTCCCAGTATCCCCCAGTCCCCACACCAGTGCCCCCAGTAACCCCAGTGCCCCCCCAGTCTCCTCCCCAGTGCCCCCAGTATCCCCACTGCCCCCCACAGTCCTTCCCCACACCCACATCACTCCCAGTATCCCCCAGTCTCCTCCCCAGTGCCCCCAGTAACCCCAGTGCCTCCCCAGTCGCCTCCCCAGTGCCCCCAGTAACCCCAGTGCCCCCCCAGTACTTCCCCGCACCCACATCACTCCCAGTATCCCCCAGTCTCCTCCCCAATGCCCCCAGTAACCCCAGTGCCCCCCCAGTCTCCTCCCCAGTGCCCCCAGTAACCCCAGTGCCCCCCCCAGTAGTTCCCCACACCCACATCACTCCCAGTATCCCCCAGTCTCCTCCCCAGTGCCCCCAGTAACCCCAGTGCCCCCCCTGTCTCCTCCCCAGTGCCCCCAGTAACCCCAGTGCCCCCCCAGTACTTCCCCACACCCACATTACTCCCAGTATCCCCCAGTCTCCTCCCCAGTGCCCCCCCAGTATCCCCACTGCCCCCCACAGTCCTTCCCCACACCCACATCACTCCCAGTATCCCCCAGTCTCCTCCCCAGTGCCCCCAGTAACCCCACTGCCCCCCCAGTCTCCTCCCCAGTGCCCCCAGTAACCCCAGTGCCCCCCCAGTACTTCCCCACACCCACATCACTCCCAGTATCCCCCAGTCCCCTCACCAGTGCCCCCAGTAACCCCAGTGCCCGCCCCCCAGTACTTCCCCACACCCACATCACTCCCAGTATCCCCCAGTCTCCTCCCCAGTGCCCCTCCAGTACTTCCCCACACCCAGTAATCCCAGTATCCCCCAGTCTCCTCCCCAGTGCCTCCAGTAACCCCAGTGCCCCCCAATCCTTCCCCACATCCACATCACTCCCAGTATCCCCCAGTCCCCACACCAGTGCCCCCAGTAACCCCAGTGCCCCCCCAGTCTCCTCCCCAGTGCCCCCAGTATCCCCACTGCCCCCCACAGTCCTTCCCCACACCCACATCACTCCCAGTATCCCCCAGTCTCCTCCCCAGTGCCCCCAGTAACCCCAGTGCCTCCCCAGTCGCCTCCCCAGTGCCCCCAGTAACCCCAGTGCCCCCCCAGTACTTCCCCGCACCCACATCACTCCCAGTATCCCCCAGTCTCCTCCCCAATGCCCCCAGTAACCCCAGTGCCCCCCCAGTCTCCTCCCCAGTGCCCCCAGTAACCCCAGTGCCCCCCCCAGTACTTCCCCACACCCACATCACTCCCAGTGCCCCCCCAGTACTTCCCCACACCCACATCACTCCCAGTATCCCCCAGCCTCCTCCCCAGTGCCCCCAGTAACCCCAGTGCCCCCCAGTCTCCTTCCCAGCACCCCCAGTAACCCCAGTGCCCCCGCTCCAGTCATTCCCCACACCCACATCACTCCCAGTATCCCCCAGTCTCCTCCCCAGTGCCCCCAGTATCCCCAGTGACCCCCCAGTACTTCCCCACACCCACATTACCCCCAGTATCCCCCAGTCTCCTCCCCAGTGCCCCCAGTAACCCCAGTGCCCCCCTAGTCCTTCCCCACACCCACATCACTCCCAGTATCCCCCAGTCTCCTCCCCAGTGCCCCCAGTAACCCCAGTGCCCCCCCAGTCTCCTCCCCAGTGCCCCCAGTAACCCCAGTTCCCCCCCCAGTCTCCTCCCCAGTGCCCCCAGTAACCCCAGTGCCCCCCCAGTCTCCTCCCCAGTGCCCCAGTAACCCCAGTGCCCCCACACCCACATCACTCCCAGTATCCCCGCCGTGCCCCCGGCCGCGGCCCCGCCGCTCACCCGCAGGGCCCGGACAACCATGGGCGCCGCCATGTTGGCACGAGCTGGGGGGGGGGGGGGCAGGGGGTGCGGCGGCGCCCCCTGGCGGCTGGAGGTCACCGGGGAGGACTGGGGGGGGGGTGGGGGGGGGACTGGGAGGACTGGGGGGAGTGGGGGGAATGGGGGTTAGTGGGGGGACTGGGAGGACTGGGGGGACTGGGAGGGAATAGGGGGACTGGGAGGAATGGGGACACTGGGCAGACTGGGGGTTGGTGGGGAGACTGGGGGAACTGGGAGGAGTGGGGGGACTGGGGAGGGGACTGGGGAGAGGACTGGGGGGGGTGGGGCGAGGGGCAGGGAGGGACCAGCGTGGCCGGGGGATACTGGGTGTTACTGGGGACACTGGGGAGGAGACTGGGGGATACTGGGAGTGATGTGGGTGTGGGGAAGGACTGGGGGGTGGGCACTGGGGTTACTGGGGGCGCTGGGGAGGAGACTTGGGGGGCACTGGGGTTACTGGGGGCACTGTGGAGGAGACTGGGGGATACTGGGAGTAATGTGGGTGTGGGGAAGGACTGGGGCGGGGGCACTGGGGTTACTGGGGGCGCTGGGGAGGAGGCTGGGGGGGCACTGGGGTTACTGGGGGCACTGGGGAGGAGACTGGGGGGGCACTGGGGTTACTGGGGACACTGGAGAATAGTGGTGGTAGTAGAAGCACTGTGGAGTACTGAAAGCTCTGTGGGACAGTGAGGAGTCCTGGGGTTACTGGGATTACTGGGATTACTGGGTGGCACTGGGGATAACGGAGGACGTTGGGGAGAACTGGGGGATACCGGAGGTTACTGGGAGCTCCATGAGGTTACTCGAGCACTGGGGGGGGTCTGAGGGTAATGGGGGCCACTGTTAGTTCCAGGGAGTCACTGGTGGATACTGGGAGTAATGGAGAGCACTGGGCGTTACTGGGGGCACTGGGAACACCAAGAGGTGCTGGGGGCACCGGTGATTCTGGGGGGGGGGGTCACTGGAGCAACTGGGGCGCTGGGGGCTGAGGGACATGGGGTACTGGGAATGATACTGGGGGATACTGGGAGCACTGGGGGCCGTGGGACCAGCCTGAACCCCGCTGGCCACAGCTCTGGGGGGGGGGAATGGGGGGGGAAGTGGCTACTGGGGGTGTTGTAGGTGTGTGAGGGGGGGGGGACAGGGACAGGAAGGGGGAGGGACAGGCCCCCCCCCCCTCCCCCCCCCCTTTGGGCTTTGCGGTGGCCCCGAGATTTGCCAGGAAGAGGAGACAGGCCCAACCCCCCCCCCTCACCCCCCATTTCCCCTCAGTGCCCCCACAGGGTGCCCTTGTCACCACCACCCCCCCCTCCAGTCTCCCCAGTGCCCCCTGTGCCCCCCATCCCTCCAGGTCCTTCCCTGCCACCTCCCCCCAAAACATCCCCCCCCGGGTCTCCCTGCTCCCCCCTTCCTCCCCCCCAGTGCCCCCACAGGGTGCCCTTGTCACCACCACTAACCCCCCCCCAGTGTCCCCGTGCAGTGCCCCCAGTGCCCCCCATCCCCCCAGTCTTCTCCAGGTCCTTCCCTGCCACCTCCCCCAAAACATCCCCCTACCCCCCCCCGGGTCTCCCTGCTCCCCCCTTACCCCCCCCAGTGCCCCCACAGGGTGCCCTTGTCACCACCACTAACCCCCCCAGTCTCCCCAGTCTCCCCAGTGCCCCCAGTGCCCCCCATCCCCCCAGTCTTCTCCAGGTCCTTCCCTGCCACCTCCCCCAAAACATCCCCCCCCCCCCCCCCCCGGGTCTCCCTGCTCCACCCTTCCCCCCCCAGTGCCCCCACAGGGTGCCCTTGTCACAGTCCCCCCCCCCCCCCCACTGTCCCCCAGGACTCCCCCAGACCCCTTGTCCTCTGTGTGTGTGTCCCCCCCTTGTCCCGTGTCCCCATCCCTGCCCCCCCCATCCCCTTGTCCCCATCCCTGCCCCCCCCATCCCCTTGTCCCGTGTCCCCATCCCTGCCCCCCCCATCCCCTTGTCCCCATCCCTGCCCCCCCCATCCCCTTGTCCCTTGTCCCCATCCCTGCCCCCCCATCCCCTTGTCCCCCTGTCCCCATCCCTTCCCCCCATCCCCTTATCCCGTGTCCCCATCCCTGCCCCCCCATCCCCATGTCCCCATCCCTGCCCCCCCCATCCCCTTGTCCCCATGTCCCCATCCCTGCCCCCCCATCCCCGTGTCCCCATCCCTGCCCCCCCATCCCCTTGTCCCCATGTCCCCATCCCTGCCCCCCCATCCCCGTGTCCCCATCCCTGCCCCCCATCCCCGTGTCCCCATCCCTGCCCCCCCATCCCCTTGTCCTGTGTCCCCATCCCTGCCCCCCCATCCCCTTGTCCTGTGTCCCCATCCCTGCCCCCCCATCCCCTTGTCCCCATCCCTGCCCCCCCCATCCCCTTGTCCTGTGTCCCCATCCCTGCCCCCCCATCCCCTTGTCCCCATCCCTGCCCCCCCCATCCCCATGTCCCCATCCCTGCCCCCCATCCCCTTGTCCCATGTCCCCATCCCTTCCCCCCCCATCCCCTTGTCCCCATCCCTGCCCCCCCATCCCCTTGTCCCGTGTCCCCATCCCTGCCATCCCTGCCCCCCATCCCCTTGTCCCCATGTCCCCATCCCTGCCCCCCATCCCCTTGCCCCATGTCCCCATCCCTGCCCCCCCATCCCCTTGTCCCCATCCCTGCCCCCCATCCCCTTGCCCCATGTCCCCATCCCTGCCCCCCATCCCCTTGTCCCATCCCTGCCCCCCCATCCCCTTGCCCCATGTCCCCATCCCTGCCCCCCATCCCCTTGTCCCCATCCCTGCCCCCCCATCCCCTTGCCCCATGTCCCCATCCCTGCCCCCCCATCCCCTTGTCCCCATCCCTGCCCCCCATCCCCTTGCCCCTTGTCCCCATCCCTGCCCCCCCATCCCCTTGTCCCCATCCCTGCCCCCCCATCCCCTTGCCCCATGTCCCCATCCCTGCCCCCCCATCCCCTTGTCCCCATCCCTGCCCCCCATCCCCTTGCCCCTTGTCCCCATCCTGCCCCCCCATCCCCTTGTCCCCATCCCTGCCCCCCCATCCCCTTGCCCTTGTCCCCATCCCTGCCCCCCCATCCCTTGTCCCCATCCCTGCCCCCCATCCCCTTGTCCTGTGTCCCCATCCCTGCCCCCATCCCCTTGTCCCCATCCCTGCCCCCCCATCCCCTTGTCCCGTGTCCCCATCCCTGCCCCCCCATCCCCTTGTCCCCATCCCTGCCCCCCCATCCCCTTGTCCTGTGTCCCCATCCTGCCCCCCATCCCCTTGTCCCCATCCCTGCCCCCCCATCCCCTTGTCCCGTGTCCCCATCCCTGCCCCCCCATCCCCTTGTCCCCATCCCTGCCCCCCCATCCCCTTGTCCCCATGTCCCCATCCCTTCCCCCCCCTGCAGACGTGACCCGGGTCACCCCCCCCCCGGATGCCTGTGGCCCTTGGTGCCCCCACCCCCACCCCCCCACTGCAGCTGCCATGGTTTTGGGGGGGGCCCTTCCTGTCAGTCGAGGTGCCACCCCGCCCTGTGGGGACATAAAGGGCCCCCCCAGGGGCTCGGGCCCGGCAGCCATGGCCCCACTGCTGCTGCTGCTGCTCACTGGTGCCACTGGTGGGGACCCCACTGGGATGGGGAGGGGGGGGGAGGACACTGCGGGGGGGGGACAGGGCTGTGAGGACATGGATGGGGCTTTGGTGGGGGGGGACATGGGGGGGACAGGGGCAGGATGTGGGCAGGGGAAGGGGAATTGGGATATTGGGGGGGACAGGACATGGATGGGGCCGTGGGGCTTTGGTGGGGGGGGACATGGGGGGACAGGGGCAGGATGTGGGAAGGGGAAGGGGAATTGGGATATTGGGGGGACAGGACATGGATGGGGCCGTGGGGCTTTGGTGGGGGGGGACATGGGGGGACAGGGGCAGGATGTGGGCAGGGGAAGGGGAATTGGGATATTGGGGGGGTCAGGACATGGATGGGGCCGTGGGGCTTTGGTGGGGGGGGACATGGGGGGACAGGGGCAGGATGTGGGAAGGGGAAGGGGAATTGGGATATTGGGGGGACAGGACATGGATGGGGCCGTGGGGCTTTGGTGGGGGGGGACATGGGGGGACAGGGGCAGGATGTGGGGCAGGGGAAGGGGAATTGGGATATTGGGGGGGGCAGGGACATGGATGGGGCCGTGGGGCTTTGGGGGGGGGGGACATGGGGGGACAGGGGCAGGATGTGGGAAGGGGAAGGGGAATTGGGATATTGGGGGGTCAGGACATGGATGGGGCCGTGGGGCTTTGGTGGGGGGGGACATGGGGGGACAGGGGCAGGATGTGGGGCAGGGGAAGGGGAATTGGGATATTGGGGGGGGCAGGGACATGGATGGGGCCGTGGGGCTTTGGGGGGGGGGACGTGGCAGGATGTGGGAAGGGGAATTGGGATATTGGGGGGACAGGACATGGATGGGGCCGTGGGGCTTTGGTGGGGGGGGGACATGGGGGGACAGGGGCAGGATGTGGGAAGGGGAAGGGGAATTGGGATTTTGGGAGACACAGGACATGGGGGGGGCGTGGGGGGGTCAGGACATGAGGGGGACATGTGGCTGAGGTGGGGCAGGGCCACGGGGACCCCGGGTGCTGGGGACATGGGGGTGGAGGAGGGGTTGGGGTGCTGGGTGGGGGATGGGGCTGTGGGGCAGGAGTTGGGGGCCGGGGGGGGGGAGTGTGGGGATGGGTCCCCTGACGCTGCACTGGCCAGGTCTGCTGGTGGGGGGGGCTGAGGGGCCCCCCCCGGGCCCCCAGCTGATGGGGGCTGGGGGTCCCTGGCTGGACGCCTCGGGGGAGCAGGATGACACCACGGACGGGCTCTGGCTGAGTGGCGATGACATCCTGGTGAGGAGATGGGGGGTGTGAGGGGCTGGGGGTGGGGGGCACCCACGGAGGGGTGGGGGGCACCCATGGGGCACCGGGCAGGTACTGGGGGTACCCATGGTGGGGACTCATCAGGTACTGGGTGGGCACAGAGGGAGGACCTGGGGGGGCTCTGGTGGGTATTTATGGGGGGGCTGGGCAGGGATTGGAGGGGGCACTGGGGGTGGCACCTGTGGGACCCTCAAGAGAGGGACTGGGATGACACTGGGCGGGCACTGGGCTGGTGTTGTGGGGGCACTGGTGGGCACTGGTGGGTGCTGAGAGCCCGGTGTGCAGAGCGGGGACGGGGATGTGGACATGGATGGGGTGTCCCCCAGCATCCTGCGCTGCTTCATCTGCAAGCGGGTGGTCAAGGCGCTCAGGAAGATCACAGTTGACCCCAACAGCAAGGTAAGAAGGGGGGGGGACACTCCCACACTGCCCTGGTGACAGTGCCACACTGCCCTGGTGACAGTGCCACACTGCTCTGGTGACAGTGCCACTCTGCCCTGGTGACACTGCCACGCTGCCCTCCCCGTGATGCCCCCTGTGCAAAGCCCCAGTGCAGGCTGACCTGCCCTGTGCAAAGCCCCATATGAAGCCCCCAGTGTAAAGCCCCCCCCCCCCCGTGTGACCCCCCCCCAACCCCTGTGTGAAGCCCCCCTGCAATGCCCTGCTGCAAGCTGACCTCCCCTGTGCAAAGCCCCTGTGCAAAGCCCCCCATGTGAAGCCCCCCATGTGAAGCCCCCCCATGTGAAGCCCCCGTGTGAAGCCCCCCATGTGAAGCCCCCCATGTGAAGCCCCTGTGTAAAGCCCCTGTGCAAAGTCCCCCATGTGAAGCCCCCATGTGAAGCCCCCCCCATGTGAAGCCCCCCCATGTGAAGCCCCTGTGCAAAGCCCCCCATGTGAAGCCCCCATGTGAAACCCCCATGTGAAGCCCCCCCATGTGAAGCCCCCCATGTGAAGCCCCTGTGTGAAGCCCCCCATGTGAAGCCCCCCATGTGAAGCCCCTGTGTGAAGCCCCCCATGTGAAGCCCCCATGTGAAGCCCCCCCATGTGAAGCCCCCGTGCAAAGCCCCCCATGTGAAGCCCCCATGTGAAGTCCCCCCCCCATGTGAAGCCCCCGTGCAAAGCCCCCCATGTGAAGACCCCCCCATGTGAAGCCCCCATGCAAAGCCCCCCATGTGAAGCCCCCCCCATGTGAAGCCCCTGTGCAAAGCCCCCCGTGTGAAGCCCCCCCCATGTGAAGCCCCTGTGCAAAGCCCCCCATGTGAAGCCCCCCATGTGAAGCCCCCGTGCAAAGCCCCTATGTGAAGCCCCTGTGCAAAGCCCCCCATGTGAAGCCCCCCAGTGAAGCCCCCATGCAAAGCCCCCAGTGTGAAGCCCCCCCTGTGTGAAGCCCCCCTGCAATGCCCTGCTGCAAGCTGCCCTCCCCCATGCAATGCCCCCCTGCTGTACCCCGTGTGAAGCCCCCCCATGTGAAGCCCCCCTGCAATGCCCCCGTGCCACAGCCTGGTGTAAGCTGACCTCCCCCATGCAACCCCCCCATGTGAACCCCCATGTGAACCCCCATGTGGAAAACTCAGAGAACAAGGGATGGATGAGAGGACAGTGAGGTGGGTTGGGAACTGGCTGTTGGACCGAGCCCAGAGGGTGTTGATCAGTGGAACAGAGTCTGGCTGGAGACCTGTGACTCGTGGTGTTCCCCAGGGCTTGGTGTTGGGTCCAGTCCTGTTTAATATCTTCATTGACAACCTTGATGAGGGAACAGCATCCACCCTCAGCAAGTACCTGATGATCCAGAGCTGGGAGGAGTGGCTGACAGGCAGGACACTGCGCTGCCATCCAGAGAGACCTGGACAGGCTGGAGAGCTGGGCAGGGAGAGACCAGATGGGGTTCAACAAAAGCAAGTGGAGAGTCTGGCACCTGGGGAGGAAATAACTGCTGGAATCAGGACAGGCTGGGGGTGACCTGCTGGAGAAAAGCTCAGTGGAGAAGGACCTGGGGGTGCTGGTGGGTGACAGGGTGGCCATGAGCCAGCAGTGTGCCCTGGGGGCTGAGAGAGACAATGGGATCCTGGGGGCATCAGGAGGAGTGTGGCCAGCAGGTCACAGGAGGGGATCCTCCCCCTCTGCTCTGCCCTGCTCAGGTCCCACCTGGAGTGTTGTGGCCAGTTCTGGGCTCCCTGGGATCAAACAGACAGGGATCTCCTGGAGAGAGTCCAGAGGAGGACAGAGAGATGCTGAAGGGCCTGGAGCATCTCCCCTGGGAGGAAAGGCTGAGGGAGCTGGGGCTGTTCAGCCTGGAGAGGAGAAGACTAAGGGGGAACCTAATTAAAGTCTATAATTATCTTAAGCAGGGGATGCAGGGGGACATGGGCAGCCCCTTTTCAGTGTCTGTGGGGACAGGACAAGGGTGATGGGCTCAAGTTGGAGCACAGGGAGTTCCACAGCAATCTGGGGAAGAACTTTTCCTCAGTGAGGGTGAGGGAGCCCTGGGACAGGCTGCCCAGGGGGTGTGGAGTCTCCTTCTCTGGAGAGATTCCAGCCCCATCTGGATGCCTATCTATGTAATATGAGACAGGGAGCTGCTTTGGCAGGGGGGTTGGGCTCGATAATCTCTTGAGGTCCCTTCCAACCCCTACGATTCTGTGATTCTGTGATATGAACCCCCATATTGAACCCCCATGCGAACCCCCATGTGAACCCCCATATGAACCCCCATGTTGAACCCCCATGTGAACCCCCCTATGAACCCCATGTGAACCCCCATATGAACCCCCATGTGAACCCCCATATGAAACCCCCATGTGAACCCCTATGTGAACCCCCATATGAACCCCCCATAGGAACCCCCATGTGAACCCCCATATGAACCCCATGTGAACCCCATATGAACCCCATATATGACCCCATGTGAACCCCCATGTGAACCCCCATATGAACCCCCATGTAAACCCCCATATGAACCCCCATATGAACCCCCTATTAACCCCCATGTGAACCCCCCAAGTGAACCCCATGTGAACCCCCATGTGAACCCCATGTGAACCCCCATATGAACCCCCATGTGAACCCCCATGTGAACCCCCATGTGAACCCCACATGAACCCCATATGAACCCCCATATGAACCCCATATGAAACCCCCATGTGAACCCCCTATTAACCCCCATGTGAACCCCCCAAGTGAACCCCATGTGAACTCCATGTGAACCCCCTATTAACCCCCATGTGAACCCCCCAAGTGAACCCCATGTGAACCCCCATGTGAACCCCCATGTGAACCCCACATGAACCCCATATGAACCCCATATGAACCCCCATATGAACCCCCATGTGAACCCCTTATGAACCCCATATGAACCCCATATGAGCCCCATATGAACCCCATGTGAACCCCATATGAACCCGATATTAACCCCATATGAACCCCCATGAACCCCCATATGAACCCCTTATGAACCCCCATATGAACCCCCTGTGAACCCCATATGAACCCCTTATGAACCCAATATGAACCCCATATGAGCCCCATATGAACCCCCATATGAACCCCATGCGAACCCCCATATGAACCCCATGTGAACCCCCATGTGAACCCCTATGTGAACCCCCATATAAACCCCCCTATGAACCCCATGTGAACCCCTATGTGAACCCCATGTGAACCCCCATATGAACCCCCATGTGAACCCCCATGTGAACCCCCCATGTGAACTCCATGTGAACCCCCATGTGAACCCCCTATGAACCCCATGTGAACCCCCATATGAAACCCATGTGAACCCCCATGTGAAACCCCCATGTGAACCCCCATGTAAACCCCCCATGTGAACCCCCATGTGAACCCCCCATGCCAACCCCCCATGTGAACCCCAAATTGAACCCCCATATGAACCCCCCATGTGAACCCCCATGTGAACCCCCCATGCCAACCCCCCATGTGAACCCCAAATTGAACCCCCATATGAACCCCCTGTGTGAACCCCAGTTGAACCCCCATGTGAACCCCCCTATGAACCCCATGTGAACTCCCATGTGAACCCCCATATGAACCCCATATGAACCCCATGTGAACCCCCTATGAACCCCATGTGAACCCCATGTGAACCCTTATGTGAACCCCTTATGAACCCCCATGTGAACCCCAATGTGAACCCCTATGTGAACCCCTTATGAACCCCCATGTGAACCCCCATGTGAACCCCATATGAAACCCCCCATATGAACCCCCATCTGAACCCCATATGAACCCCCCATATGAACCCCATATGAACCCTATATGAACCCCCCATGTGAACCCCCATGTGAACCCCCAACGAACCCCCATATTAACCCCATACAAACCCCATATGAACCCCATATGAACCCCATGTGAACCCCCATGCGAACCCCCATATGAACCCCATACGAACCCCCCATGTGAACCCCATATGAACCCCATATGACCCCCATATGAACCCCATACGAACCCCTTATGAACCCCCATATAAACCCCATGTGAACCGCATATGACCCCCCATATGAACCCCCATATGAACCCCTTATGAACCCCATATGAACCCCTTATGAACCTCATATGAACCCCATATGAGCCCCATATGAACCCCCATATGAACCCCCATGCGAACCCCCATATGAACCCCATGTGAACCCCATATGAACCCCTTATGAACCCCCATATGAACCCCCATGTGAACCGCATATGAACCCCCATATGAACCCCCATATGAACCCCATGTGAACCCCATATGAACCCCATATGAGCCCTATATGTACCCCTATATGAACCCCCCATGTGAACCCCATATGAACCCCCATATGAACCCCATATGACCCCCATATGAACCCCCATATGAACCCCATGTGAACCCCATATGAACCCCATACGAACCCCCCATATGACCCCCATATGACCCCTATATGTACCCCCCATATGACCCCCATCCGAACCCCACACCGCCCCCCCCCCCCCGCCCCCCCCCCAGCTGCCGGGCGCTGAGGCGGGTGTCAGGCGGGGGTGGCCCGTGTCACCCACCGCATCTGCAGCCACCTCTGGTTCGCGGCCGGGCTGTGCCGCCAGCTGCTGCACCACGCCCTGGCCGCCATCGAGAGGGGCCTGCGGCACCACGAGGACCCCACCAACATCTGCACCCACCTGCACTGGTGCAGCGCCCAGCCCTGAGCCAGGTGACCCCCACACCCCACACCCCCCCTCAGCCCAGCACCCCGTGTCCCGGCCGCGCCCCACACTCGAGGGCTCTTGATGTGGGGCACGGCCCGCGGAGCATCAAAGCCCTGACGGGAAGGGGAAGGGGAGGGGGGGGGAAGGGGGGGGAAGGGGGGGCACCCATGGGTGCTGGCACGGGGAGGGAGGGGGGAGGGGATGTGGGGGGGGACGTGGGATAAGGGGATGTGGGGGTTGGGGGGGCTGTGGGGTAAGAAGGGGATGTGGGGGGACATGGGGTGCAGAGGGGATGTGGGGGGCAGGGGGTAAGGGGGATGGAGAGGGGTGGGGGGATGTGGGGGTACAGGGAGATGTGGGGTACAGGGGGATGTGGGGGGCAGGGGGATGTGGGAATGGGGGGACACCGTGTACAGAGGGGTTGTGGGGTCCTGGGGGCAGAGGGACACAGGGATGGGGGACAAGGGGGGATGTGGGGGGCATGGGGGAAGGGGGAATGAAGAGGGGTGGGGGAATGTGGGGGTACAGGGGGATGTGGGGTACAGGGGGACATGGGAATGGGGGGACACTGTGTACAGGGGGGTTGTGGGGTCCTGGGGGGAGGGGGATACAAGGATGGGGGGTAAGGGGGCACAGGGGGGGCAAGGGGGGATGTGGGGGGCATGGGATAAGGGGGGATGAAGAGGGGTGGGGGGATGTGGGGGTACAGGGGGATGTGGGAATGGGGGGGACACCGTGTACAGAAGGGTTGTGGGGTCCTGGGGGTAGGGGGGACACAGGGATGGGGGGCAAGGGGTCACAGGGGGGCAAGGGGGGATGTGGGGGCCATGGGGTACGGGGGGATGAAGAGGGGTGGGGGGATGTGGGGCATTGCACCCATAGCCCCCCCATCCCCGCTACCCCCTCTGTCTCCCCAGGCTGCAGCCAGCTCTGACGTCACCAGCGCCCCCCTGCCCGCGCCCCCCGCCCACCCCGTCCCTGGCCACCCCCTCCCGGCTCAATAAAGTCTCTGTCACTGCAGGAGCGGCACCGTGTCCTGGGGACCCCCATGGGTGGGGGGGGGCATGGGGGGGGGAGCACGAGGACGGGGGGGTGGGGCCAGATGGGGCACCCCAGGGTCAGGGGCACCTCACCAGCCAGGGACCCCCTGGGGTGCTGGGGGGGGCATTGGGGGCACCACACCAGCCAGGGACCCCCCCCAGGGTGCTGGGGGGGGCATTGGGGGCACCTCACCAGCCAGGGACCCCCCTGGGGGGCTGGGGGGGCATTGGGGGCACAGTGACACCCAGGGACCCCTGGGGGGTTGGGGTGGCACTGGGAGCACCACACCAGCCAGGGACCCCCCCAGGGTGCTTGGGGGGGGGCATTGGGGGCACAGTGACACCGAGGAACCCCCTCAGGGTGCTTGGGGGGGGCATTGGGGACACAGCGACACCCAGGGACCCCTCAGAGTGCTTGGGGGGGGCATTGGGGGCACCACACCAGCCAGGGACCCCTGGGGGGCTGGGGGGCATTGGGGGCACCACACCAGCCAGGGACCCCCTGGGGGGCTGGGGGGGCATTGGGGGCACAGCGACACCCAGGGACCCCTCAGGGTGCTTAGGGGGGGGCATTGGGGGCACAGCGACACCCAGGGACCCCTCAGGGTGCTTAGGGGGGGGCATTGGGGGCACCTCACCAGCCAGGGACCCCCCAGGTTGCTTGGGGGGGCACTGGGGGCACCTCACCAGCCAGGGACCCCCCAGGGGGGCTGGGGGGCAGGTCCTGGGTGTCCCCGTGGCCGGGGCACACGTGTCCCCGAGCGCTGGCGCCGTCCCAGCGGCCACCTCCCAGGGGCTATAAGAGGCCCCGGGGCTGGGCCCTGGCAGCACCCGCCATGGCATCGCCCCCGCCGGCACTGCTCCTCCTCCTCCTCCTCCTCGCCCTGCTCGGGGCACCCCCAGGTAGGGACCCTGCACCCCCAGTCTGGGCACCCCAGAGCTGAGCCCCTCCCAAAGCTGGGTGTAGTCCTAAAACTGGGTGCCCCCCACCCCCCAAACTGGGTGTTCCTCCCCAAAACTGGGTGTCCCCCTCAAAAATTGGGTGTCCCTCCAAAACTGGGTGTCCCCCAAAAAACTGGGTGTGTCCCCCCAAAACTCGGTGTCCCCCCAAAAACTGGGTGTCCCCCCCAAAACTGGGTGCCCCTCCAAAACTGGGTGCCCCCCCCCAAACTGGGTGTCCCCCCCAAAACTGGGTGCCCCTCCCCAAAACTGGGTGTCCCTCCCCAAAAGCTGGGTGTCCCCCAAAAAACTGGGTGCCCCTCCAAAACTGGGTGCCCCCCCCCAAAACTGGGTGTTCCTCCCCAAAACTGGGTGTCCCCCCCAAAACTGGGTGTCCCCCAAAACTGGGTGTCCCCCAAAAAACTGGGTGCCGCCCCCCAAACTGGGTGTCCCCCCAAAAGCTGGGTGCCCCTCCCCAAAACTGGGTGTTCCTCCCCAAAACTGGGTGCCCCCCCAAAAGCTGGGTGCCCCCCCAAAAGCTGGGTGGCCCCCCCCAAACTGGGTGCCCCCCCCAAAAACTGGGTGTCCCCCCAAAACTGGGTGTCCCCCAAAACTGGGTGTTCCTCCCCAAAACTGGGTGCCCCCCCAAAAAACTGGGTGCCCCTCCAAAACTGGGTGTCCCCCAAAAAACTGGATGCCCCCCCCAAAACTGGGTGTTCCTCCACAAAACTGGGTGTCCCCCTCAAAAACTGGGTGTCCCCCCCCAAAACTGGGTGCCCCTCCCCAAAACTGGGTGTCCCCCAAAAAACTGGGTGTGCCCCCCCCAAACTGGGTGTCCCCCAAAAAACTGGGTGCCCCCCCAAAAGCTGGGTGTCCCCCCAAAACTGGATGCCCCCCCAAAACTGGGTGCCCCCCCAAAACTGGGTGCCCTTCCAAAACTGGGTGCCCCCCCCCCAAAACTGGGTGCCCCCCCAAAACTGGGTGCCCTTCCAAAACTGGGTGCCCCCCCAAAAGCTGGGTGCCCCCCCCCCCAAAACTGGGTGCCCCCCCAAAAGCTGGGTGCCCCCCCCCCCAAAACTGGGTGCCCCCCCCCCCCAAAAGCGGGTGCCCCCCCCCCCCAAAAGCTGTGCGCTCCCCCAAACTGGGTGCCCCCTCATAGACCTGATGGTGGAGCAGGGGGGGTCCCTCCCCAAAGGGGTGTGAGGGGAACCCTTTGGGTGGGGGTGCCCCCAGGTTCCTCTGAGAGTCTTGGGTTAGGACACCATGGGGAGGGGTTCTTGGGATGAACCTGGAGACCCCCCCCCCCCCGGGAGGCCGGGGTGGGGGGTTACTGGGTGCTGACGGCAGCTGCAGGACTGGGGGAGCCGGGGGTGCCCTGCGGGGTCCCCCCCAGCGCCTGGTGCCAGAGCTTGGAGACAGCGCTGCGCTGCGGGGCCCTGGGGCGCTGTGCCCGCCACGCCTGGGCACCCCCCGACACGGTGAGCACCCCCAGCCCCCTACCACCCCCCCCCCAGCACCCCCCAGCACCTCCCAGCACCCCCCAGCCCTGGCACCCCCCAGCCCCCTGTGCCCCACACCCTTCCCCGTGTCCCCCACCTCCCTGTCCCACCCCCCCTTCGTACACCCCCCGTGTCCCCCACCCCCCCTATTCGTACACCCCCATGTCCCACACCCCCCCTATCCCCAAGTTGCCCCCCCCCAGATGTCCCTGTCCCCCCCCTTCCCCAGGACATCTGCGCTGACTGCCAGCAGGTCGTCACCATCCTCACCCGCATGGCCAACGAGTCGGCTGTCAAGGTGCTGGGGGCAGGGGGTGGGGGGGCACAGGGTGGGCATGGGGTGGGTATGGGGTGGGTGGGCTCAGGGTGGGCATGGGACAGGCATGGGGTGGGCACAGGGTGGGCATGGGGTGGGTATGGGGAGGGTGGGCTCAGGGTGGGCATGGGACAGGCATGGGGTGGGCACAGGGTGGGCATGGGGTGGGTATGGGGAGGGTGGGCTCAGGGTGGGCATGGGACAGGCATGGGGTGGGCACAGGGTGGGCATGGGGTGGGTATGGGGAGGGTGGACTCAGGGTGGGCACAATGTGGGCATGGGGTGGGCAGGGGTTGGGCAAGGGGTGGGTGGGCTCAGGGTGGGCACAGGGTGGGCATGGGGTGGGTGGGCATGATGTGGGCACGGTGGGGGCATGGGGTGGGCATGGGGTGGGCATGGGGGGTGGGCTCAGGGTGGGCACAGGGTGGGCATGGGGTGGGTATGGGGTGGGTGGGCTCAGGGTGGGCATGGGACAGGCATGGGGTGGGCAGGGGTTGGGTACAGGGTGGGTGGATGGGCATGGGGTGGACAAGGGTTGGGTATGGGGTGGGCGGGCTCGTGGTGGGCACAGGGTGGGCATGGGGTGGGCAATGGTTGGGTATGGGGTGGGTGGATGGGCATAGGGTGAGCAGGGGTTGGGTACGGGGTGGGTGGGCTCAGGGTGGGCACAGCAGGGGCAGGGGGTGGGTGGGGGTTGGGTATGGAATGGGTGGGCTCGGGGTGGGCACAGGGTGGGCATGGGGTGGGCTTGGGGTGGGCAGGGGGTGGGCACAGGGGGGGCAGGGGGTGGGTGGGCACAGGGTGGGCATGGGGTGGACAGGGGTTGGGTATGGGGTGGGTGGGCTCGGGGTGGGCACAGCAGGGGCAGGGGGTGGGTAGGGGTTGGGTATGGAATGGGTGGGATTGGGGTGGGCACGGTGTGGGCATGGGGTGGGCAGGCTCGGGGTGGGCAGGGGGTGGGCACAGGGTGGGCATGGGGTGGGCAGGGGATGGGCATGGGGTGAGTGGGCATGGTGTGGGCACAGGGTGGGCATGGGGTGGGTGGGCTCAGGGTGGGCATGGGACAGTCATGGGGTGGGCAGGGGTTGGGTACAGGGTGGGTGGATGGGCATTGGGTGGGCAGGGGTTGGGTACGGGGTGGGTGGGCTCAGGGTGGGCACAGGGTGGGCATGGGGTGAGTGGATGGGCATAGGGTGGGCAGTGGTTGGGTACGGGGTGGGTGGGCTGAGGGTGGGCACAGCAGGAGCAGGGGGTGGGTGGGGGTTGGGTATGGAATGGGTGGGCTCGGGGTGGGCACAATGTGGGCATGGGGTGGGCTTGGGGTGGGCAGGGGGTGGGTGGGCTCAGAGTGGGCATGGGACAGGCATGGGGCGGGCAGGGGGTGGGCACAGGGTGGGCATGGGGTGGGTAGGGGGTGGGTGGGCTCGGGGCGGGCACAGGGTGGGCAGGGGGTAGGTGGGCTCGGGGTGGGTATGGGGTGGGCACAGGGTGGGCTCGGGGTGGGCAGGGGGTGCCGGTGCCATGCTGGCTGTGGGCGCAGGTGGCTCTGGAGGGCTTCCTGCGGCGGGAGTGCGCGGCGCTGCCCGTGCCCACCATGGTGCCGCGGTGCCAGAGCCTGGTGCACGAGCTCTTCAGCCGCCTCCTCGCTGACCTCGAGGGGCACCTCGTGAGTGGGCACCCACGGGGTGCTGGGGCCAGAGAGGGCACCCCGGGGTCAGGGGCACCACACCAGCCAGGGACCCCCTGGGGTGCTGGGGGGAGGCACACTGGGGGCACAGTGACACCCGGGGACCCCCTAGGGTGCTGGGGGGGCATTGGGGGCACCACACCAACCAGGGGCCCCCTGGGGTGCTGGGGGGGCATTGGGCGCACAGTGACAGCTGGGGACCCCTCAGGGTGCTTAGGGGGAGGGGGGCATTGGGGGCACAGCGACACCCAGGGACCCCCCAGGGTGCTGAAGGGAGGGGGGAATTGGGGGCACCGCACCACCCAGGGACCCCCTGGAGTGCTGGGGAATTGGGGACACACCAACCAGGGACCCCCTAGGGTGCTGGGGAGGGGGACACTGGGGGCACAGCGACACCCAGGGACCCTTCAGGGTGCTTGGGGGGAGGAATTGGGGGCACCACACCAACCAGGGACCCCCGTGGGGTGCTGGGGAATTGGGGACACACCACCTAGGGCCCCCTGGGGTGCTGGGGGGGGGCACACTAGGGGCACAGTGACACCTGGGGACCCCTCAAGGTGCTTGGGGGGAGGAATTGGGGGCACCACACCAACCAGGGACCCCCTGGGGTGCTGGGGGTGCACTGGGGGCACAGCGACACCCAGGGGACCCCTCAGGGTGCTGGGGGGGCATTGGGGGCACAGTGACACCCAGGGACCCCTCAGGGTGCTTGGGGGGGTATTGGGGGCACCTCACCAGCCAGGGACAACCCAGGGTGCTGGGGGGGCATTGGGGACACAGCGACAGCTGGGGACCCCTCAGGGTGCTGGGGGGGTATTGGGGGCACAGCAACACCCGGGGGACCCCTCAGGGTGCTGAGGGGAGGGGGGAATTGGGGGCACCACACCAACCAGGGACCCCCTGGGGTGCTGGGGAATTGGGGACACACCACCCAGGGACCCCCTTGGGTGCTGGGGGGGTACACTGGGGGCACAGCGACACCCGGGGACCCCTCAGGGTGCTTGGGGGGGCATTGGGGGCACCTCACCAGCCAGGGACAACCCAGGGTGCTGGGGGGCATTGGGGGCACCACAGCAACCAGGGACCCCCATGGGGTGCTGGGGAATTGGGGACACACCAACTACCGACCCCCTGGGGTGCTGGGGGTGGGGAACTCCCCCCCAACCTGGGGTGCTGGGGTGGGGGGGGGGGTGGATGGTTGGGTGCACAGTACCACCCCGGTCCCCAGACACACAGAGCCCCACCTGGAGCCCCCAGCTGCTGGGGTTCCATCTGGGGTTCACGGGGGGTACTCAGCCCCACTGAGGTGACACAGGGGTGCTGGGTACCCCCCTTCCCCCCCCCCCCCCCCCCAGAAACCCTCAGCCATCTGCACCCACCTGGACCTGTGCCCAAGCGAACTGGGGGGGTCCCAGACCACATCCCCCCTGGCAGCGCTCAGCACCCACCTCCAGGTAACAGCAACACCTCAGGGGCTCAACCTGGCAGCCGCGGGGCTACTTCCCCACCATTAGGCTCCAGAGTGAACACCACCCCCTTGTCACCCTGGTTCTCAGGCCAGCGCCGCCCTGCCCATGCCGCTACCCCTGTGCTGGCTGTGCCGCACCTTCCTGGCACGGGCAGAGGCCGCGGTGCCCAAGGAGCAGCTGGCGGCGGCCGCGGCGCAGCTGTGCCGGGTGCTGCCCGTGGCGGTAACGGGCGCCTGCCAGTGCCTGGCGCAGCGCTACGCGGCGCTGGGGGTGGAGTGGGTGCTGGGGCGCCTGGGCCCCCGCCTGCTGTGCCGCCTGCTGCTCTCCTGCCGCCCCGAGGGGGCCTTGGGCCCCCCAGAACCCGCCGGTGATGCTCAGGGAACCCCCCGGATGGCCTGTGGTGGCAGCGCCATGGTGAGTTTGGGGGGTGGGGGTGGGGTGGGATAGGGCACCCAAGGGTGTCACATGGGGGTGTACCGCATCCTTGAGGGGGGGGGAGGGTGTCAGGGCACCTCAGGGGGGTGGGGATAGGGTGAGGTGGCCAAAAGGTGTCACAACACCCCCCCTGAAAGCAGCTGGGGCACCCAAGGGTGGCAGGTGTAGACCCCCTGGAAGTGGGGGCCACAGCCTGGATGCAGTGTGTCCCCCCCATATCCCTCCTCACCCCCCCAGCCCTCTGTAGCCCTACCCCCATGGCCCCCCACATCCCATGTACCCCACAACCCCTGTGCACCCTGTCAGCCCCCCATATCCCCACATCCCCTCTTGCCCCCCCGTGACCCCTTACCCCCCTGTGACCCCTTGCCCCCCATCCCTGTGCCCCCCTACCCCCAGGACCCCACAACCCCTCTGTACATGGTGTCCCCCCATTCCCATGTCCCCCTGTACCCCCACATCCCCCTTAGCCCCCATCCCCCCACCCCTCTTCATCCCCCCTTACCCCATGCCCCCCACATCCCCCCTTGCCCCCCTGTGCCCCCTTACCCCCCTGTGACCCCTTGGCCCCCATCCCTGTGTCCCCCTCCCCCCAGGACCCCACAACCCCTCTGTACACGGTGTCCTCCCATTCCCACATCCCCCTGTACCCCCACATCCCTGTTAGCCCCATATCCCCCCATCCCTCTTCATTCCCCCTTACCCCATGGCCCCCACATCCCCCCTTGCCCCCCCATGACCCCTTTTCCCCCCATGACCCCTTGCCCCCCATCCCTGTGTCCCCCTATCCCCAGGACCCCACAACCCCTCTGTACATGGTGTCCCCCCATTCCCATGTCCCCCTGTACCCCCACATCCCCTTGTACCCCCACATCCCCCCACCCCTCTTCCTTCCCCCTTCCCCCATGGCCCCCACATCCCCCCATGCCCCCCCCACATCCCCCCTTACCCCCCCATGACCCCTTGCCCCCCATCCTTGTGTCCCCCTACCCCCAGGACCCCACAACCCCTCTGTACACGGTGTCCCCCCATTCCCATGTCCCCCTCTACCCCCACATCCCCCTGTACCCCCACATCCCCCCACCCCTCTTCCTTCCCCCTTCCCCCATGGCCCCCACATCCCCCCATGCCCCCCCCACATCCCCCCTTGCCCCCCCATGACCCCTTGCCCCCCATCCCTGTGTCCCCCTCCCCCCAGGACCCCACAACCCCTCTGTACATGGTGTCCCCCCATTCCCATGTCCCCCTGTACCCCCACATCCCCCTGTACCCCCACATCCCCCCACCCCTCTTCATCCCCCCTTACCCCCTGCCCCCCACAACCCCTCTGCACCCCGTGTCCCCCCATGTCCCCTTACCCCACAGCCCCCCCAAATCCCCACATCCCCTTGCCTGGGGAGAGGTAGGGGAACCTTGTAACCCCCTGTGGGCCCTGGGGAGGGGTGAGGGAACCCTGTAACCCCCCCCTAAAGACCCCCCCCTCCCCCAGCAGGACCCCCCTGCGCTGTCTCCACACCCTGGACCCTGCACCCAGGGTCCCACCTACTGGTGCTCCAGCCCTGAGGCCGCCCACCGCTGCCAGGTGAGCTGGGGGGGGGACACAAAGGGGTGACTGGGGGGGGGGTCTGGCACCCATCTCCCCCACCCTCACCATCCCTCTCCCCTCTCCCCCAGGCCCTGCAGCACTGCCAGGAGCATGTCTGGGTGTAGGGGGTGGGCAAGAGGAGCCTCTGTCCCCCCACCCCAACTCCTAAAAATAAAGCTTGCCTCCTGTCCTGCCTCAGTTTCCCCGTTGTTTTGGGGTGCAGGGTGGGGTGCAGAGGGGGGTGGGGGTGCAGGGGGAGCTTTCTCAGGAAGCAGGAGGGTTATCACACCACCCAGAACCTGTGAGAACCACAACAACACCCCCCCCCAAGGCACCCCAAGAGGGAGGAGTGGGGGAAGTGGTTACAAAAATACAGTGGGGCCCTTTAATGGGGGCTGGGTGCCCCTGGGGGGGGGGGCGACAGGCACCCATAGGGGGGGTGTAGGTGATTTTGGGGGGGGGTTCAGGCTCCTTGTTGGTTCGTCTCGTCCTCCTCACGTCGCTTCCAGATCTGCAGGGTGGGGGGTCAAGGGGACAATTTAGGGTGGGGAGAGTCAAGGGGATAATTGGGGGGGGTCAAAGGGCCAATTTAGGGGTGGGGGGGTGTGACCAAAGCCCCTCACCTGGATATAAGCCTCAGAGAGGGTGATCATCTGCGGCAAGATGTCTGTGACCTGCAGGTCCTGCAGCTCGTACCACTTCCCCGTGCCCTGAGATGGGGAAGGGGACAGGGGTGACACCAGAAGGACCCCCCCAAATCCTTCTCTGCCCCCCCAGATCCTTCCCTGTCCCCCCCCAGCCCTCCCCCAGGGCCACTCACGTGGTGCAGCACGTGGATGCGGTAGGAGCCCTCGGCGGGTTTCCCGTCGTGCACGATGTTGGCGATCAGGTCGTAGGTGGTGTTGGTGTGGGCAGCCTGCACCTCCTCCGACAGGTACTCCCGCAGGTCCACGTTCCTGACCCCCCCCAGAGCCCCCCCTCTCAGCTGGGTGCCCACAGGAACCCACCCTGCACCCCCAGGACACCCCCCAGCACCCCCAGGAACCCCCCCCGGCACCCCTAGGAACCCCCAGGTACTCCCGCAGGTCCACGTTCCTGACCCCCCAGAGACCCCCCCTCTCAGCTGGGTGCCCACAGGAACCCCCCCAGCACCCCCAGGACACCCCCCGGTACCCCCGCAGGTCCACGTTCCTGACCCCCCCAGAGACCCCCCCTCTCAGCTGGGTGCCCACAGGAACCCATCCTGCCCCCCCCAGGAACCCCCCCAGTATCCCCAACCCTCAGCTGGGTGCTCCCAGGAACCCCCCCAGCAACCCCAGGAACCCACCCCACACTCCCAGGAACCCCCCCAGCACCACCACCCCTCAGCTGGGCACCCCCAGGAACCCCCCCAGCACCCCCAGGAACCCCCAGGTACTCCCGCAGGTCCATGTTCCTGAATCCCCCCAGAGACCCCCCTCTCAGCTGGGTGCCCAAAGGAACCCACCCTGCACCCCCACCCCTCAGCTGGGCACCCCCAGGAAGCCCCCCAGCACCCACCCCCTCTCAGCTGGGTGCCCACAGGAACCCTCCCAGCACCCTCAGGAACCCCCCTGGCACCCCCAGGAACCCCCCCAGCACCCCCAGGTACTCCCGCAGGTCCACGTTCCTGACCCCCCCCAGAGACCCCCCCTCTCAGCTGGGTGCCCCCAGGAACCCCCCCAGCACCCCCACCTCTCAGCTGGGTGCCCCCAGGAACCCCCCTGGCACCCCCAGGTACTCCCGCAGGTCCACGTTCCTGACCCCCCCAGAGACCCCCCCTCTCAGCAGGGTGCCCACAGGAACCCCCCCAGCAACCCCAGGAACCCACCCCACACTCCCAGGAACCCCCCTGGCACCACCACCCCTCAGCTGGGCACCCCCAGGAACCCCCAGGAACTCCCACAGGTCCACGTTCCTGACCCCCCCAGACCCCCCCCCCATCTCAGCTGGGTGCCCACAGGAACCCCCCCAGCACCCTCAGGAACCCACCCTGCACCCCCACCCCTCAGCTGAGCCCCCCCAGGAACCCCCCCAGCACCCGCCCCCCTCAGCTGGGTGCCCCCAGGAACCCACCCTGCACCCCCAGGAACGCCCCTGGCACCCCGACCCCTCAGCTGAGCCCCCCAGGAACCCCCCCCAGCACCCCCAGGAACCCCCCGGCACCCCCCAGCCTCAGCTGGGCACCCCAGGAACCCCCCCAGCACCCCACCCCTCAGCTGGGCACCCCCAGGAACCCCCCCAGCACCCCCCCCTCAGCTGGGTGCCTGCAGGAACCCCCCTGGCACCCCCAGGAACCCCCAGGTACTCCCACAGGTCCACGTTCCTGACCCCCCCAGAGACCCCCCCTCTCAGCTGGGTGCCCACAGGAACCCCCCCGGCACCCCCAGGAACCCACCCTACCCCCCCAGGAACCCCCCAGCACCCCTACCCCACGAGGTGCTCCCCAACCTCTCCATAGACACTTCCAAACCCCACTAGAGGCTCCCAACCCCCCCAGGGGGCTTTCCAACCCCCCCAGTGCTTCCCAGTTACCCCCCAGCTGCTCCCAACCCCCTCCCAGGTGCTTCCAAACCCCCCCAAGGGGCTTCCCAACACCCCAGGTGCTTCCTCACCCCCCCCAGGTGCTTCAAAATCCCCCAAGGGGCTTCCCAACCCCCCAGGTGCTCTCCACAACCCCCCCAAGGGGCTTTCCAACCCCCCCCAGGGGCTCCCAACTCCTGCCCAGGTACTTCAACCCCCCCAAGGGGCTTTTCAACCCCCCCAGGTGCTCTCCACCCCCCCACTAGGTGCTTCCTGACCCCCCCCAGGTGCTCCCAACACCCCCCAGGTGCTCCAAACACCCCCCCAAGGTGCTTCAAAACCCCCCAAGGGGCTTTCCAACCCCCCAGGTGCTCCCAACCCCCCCCCCCCCCCCACGTGCTCCCTCACCCCACTAGACGTTCTCCACCCCCCAGGTACTCCCAGGCCCCCCCCAAAGTGCTCCCCACCCCCCTCCAGGTGCTTTAAAACCCCCCCAGGCGCTCCCAACCCACCCCCCCAGTTGCTTCCTCACTCCACTAGACACTCTGCACCACCCATAGGTGCTCCCAACTCCCACCCAGGTGCTTCAAAACCCTCCAAAGGTGCTCCCCAACCCCCTCCAGGTGCTCCCAAGCCCCTCCAGGTGCTTCCTCACCCCACTAGACGCTCTCCACCCCCCCAGGGGCTCCCAACCCCCCCCCGGTGCTTCCTCACCCCACTAGACCCTCTCCACGCCCCCCAGGTGCTCCCAAAACCCCCAAGTGCTCCCCAACCCCACTAGACGCTCTCCACCCCCCCAGGTGCTCCCAACTCCCACCCAGGTGCTCCCAAACCCCTCCAGGTGCTTCCTCACTCCACTAGAGACTCTGCACCACCCATAGGTGCTCCCAACTCCCACCCAGGTGCTCCCAACTCCCACCCAGGTGCTTCAAAACCCCCCCAGGTGCTCCCAACCCCCCCCAGGTGCTTCAAAACCCTCCAAAGGTGCTCCCCAACCCCCTCCAGGTGCTCTCAAGCCCCTCCAGGTGCTTCCTCACCCCACCAGACGCTCTCCACCCCCCCAGGGGCTCCCAAACCCCCCCCCCCCAGCTGCTTCCTCACCCCACTAGACACTCTCCACCCCCCCAGGTGCTCCCAACCTCCCCAGGTGCTTCAAAACTCCACTAGACACTCTGCACCACCCATAGGTGCTCCCAACTCCCACCCAGGTGCTCCCAAACCTCCCCAGGTGCTTCAAAACCCTCCAAAGGTGCTCCCCAAGCCCCTCCAGGTGCTCCCAAAAACCCCCTCCAGGTGCTTCCAAACCCCACTAGACGCTCTCCACGCCCCCAGGGGCTCCCAAAAACCCCTCCAGGTGCTTCCTCAACCCCTAGACACTCTCCACCCCCACAAGTGCTCCCCAACCCCCCCAGGTGCTTCCTCACCCCACTAGACACTCTGCACCACCCATAGGTGCTCCCAACTCCCCCCCAGGTGCTTCAAAACCCCCCCAGGTGCTCCCAAACCTCCCCAGGTGCTCCCAAACCCCCCAAAGGTGCTCCCCAACCCCCTCCAGGTGCTCCCTCACCCCACTAGACGCTCTCCACCCCCCCAGGGGCTCCCAAAACCCCCTCCAGGTGCTTCCTCACCCCACTAGACGCTCTCCACCCCCCCAGGTGCTCCCAAACAACCCCCCCTGGTGCTCCCTCACCCCACTAGATGCTCTCCATCCCCCCAGGTGCTACCAGGACCCCCCAAAAGTGCTCCCAACCCCCCCCAGGTGCTCCCAACCCACCCCCCCAGGTGCTTCAAAACCCCCCCAGGTACCCCCAAACCGCCCCCAGGTGCTTCCTCATCCCACTAGACACTCTCCACCCCCCCAGGTGGTCCCAAACCCCCACCCCAAAGTGCTCCCACCACCCCCCCCCCCAGGTGCTTCCTCACCCCACTAGACCCTCTCCAACCCCCCAGGTGCTCCCAACTCCCACCCAGGTGATTCAACCCCCCCCAGGTGCTTCCTCACCCCACTAGACCCTCTCCACGCCCCCCAGGTGCTCCCAAAACCCCCCTCCAAGTGCTCCCCAACCCCACTAGACACTCTCCACCCCCCCAGGTGCTCCCAACTCCCACCCAGGTGCTCCCAAACCCCTCCAGCTGCTTCCTCACTCCACTAGACACTCTGCACCACCCATAGGTGCTCCCAACTCCCCCCCAGGTGCTTCAAAACCCCCCAAAGGTGCTCCCCAACCCCCTCCAGGTGCTTCAAAACCCCCCAAAGGTGCTCCCAAACCTCCCCAGGTGCTTCAAAACCCCCCAAAGGTGCTCCCAAAACCCCCTCCAGGTGCTCCCCAACCCCACTAGACGCTCTCCACCCCCCCAGGGGCTCCCAACCCCCCCCCCCAGCTGCTTCCTCACCCCACTAGACACTCTCCACGCCCCCAGGTGGTCCCAAACCCCCACCCCAAAGTGCTCCCCAACCCCCTCCAGGTGCTCCCAACCCCCTCCAGGTGCTTCCTCACCCCACCAGACGCTCTCCACCCCCCCAGGTGCTCCCAACTCCCATCCAGGTGATTCAAAACCCCCCCTGGTACCCCCAACCCACCCCTCCAGGTGCTTCCTCACTCCACTAGACACTCTGCACCACCCATAGGTGCTCCCAACTCCCCCCCAGGTGCTTCAAAACCCCCCCAGGTGCTCCCAAACCTCCCCAGGTGCTCCCAAACCCCCCAAAGGTGCTCCCCAACCCCCTCCAGGTGCTCCCTCACCCCACTAGATGCTCTCCACCCCCCCAGGGGCTCCCAAAACCCCCTCCAGGTGCTTCCTCACCCCACTAGACGCTCTCCACCCCCCCAGGGGCTCCCAACCCTCCCCCCCAGCTGCTTCCTCACCCCACTAGACACTCTCCACCCCCCCAGGTGCTCCCACCCCCCCCCCCCAAATGCTCCCCAACCCCCTCCAGGTGCTTCCCCACCCCACTAGACGCTCTCCACCCCCCCAGGGACTCCCAACTCCCCCCTAGGTGCTTCAAGGGGCTTTCAAAACCCCCCAGGTGCTCCCAAAACCCCACCCCCCAAGTGCTCCCCAACCCCCCCCAGGTGCTTCCTTATCCCCCTAGACGCTCTCCACCCCCCCAGGTGCTCCCAACTCCCACCCAGGTGCTTCAAACCCCCCCCAGGTGCTTCCCCACCCCACTAGAACCTCTCCACCCCCCCCAGCTGCTCCCAACCCCCCCCCCAGGTGCTCCCCAGGCCCAGGGCTCACGTGATGGGGAAGTTGACGATGGTGGGGTTCTTCTCCACGAAGAAGTTGTTCTTGGTGAAGCGCTTGATGCAGAAGATGAGGTAGGGGGGCAGCCTGGTGAGCTGGAAGCGCTTGAGGAAGTTCTCCTTGTAGGTCTTGTACTCTTTCTCAGTGGCCCCATTGAATTTGGCCAGGATGCTGAAGAGGGGGACCTGGGGGATGATGAGCTGCTCCTTCTCATCCTTGTAGAGGGGAGCGGTGGGTAGGTCCAGCGTGAGGTACATGAAGGTGGATTCCACCATCATCTCCTGGTACTCAGCGTTCTGTAGGAGCTGAGCCTTCTCCTCAGCTGGCTGTGGGGAAATAGGGCTCAGTGCTGGGAATGAAGACCCCCCCCTCTCCACCCTCATGAGGGTAGGAACCTCATTCCTCCCCCTTTCACCCCATTCCACCCACTCACCAGGTCTGGGTGAGGGAGTTTTTTGGTGAAGATGCGCATGGAGCCCTGGAAGACGTCGGTGACGATGGCTGTGGGGAGAGGGAGATCAGTGGGGAGGGGACTGGAGGTGAGGAACAAGACCTGAGGGTCTTCATCACCCTCCACTCACTCTTCTTCTTCTTCTTGGTGCCTCCCAGGGCTGAGTGCAGCGCGTTGAGGAACCAGGAGAGGAAATCCACCCCATCCCCTGTGGGAAGGACACGGGGATGGAGATGATGAGGAGGAGAAAACCAGGGCAGCACTCAGAAACATGTGTGTGGGTGGGTCTATTGGATCCAGAACCCCTTTAAAAACCCACCTTGCTTGGTGATCTGGAAGTTCTTCTTGCTGCAGAGGACCACAGCCTGCAGCATCTCGTGGGGGGAGACGTGGGCTTTGAAGTTGCGGGGGTTCCAGAGCTTCCTCATCAGCTCCCCGAAGCGCTGCACCAGCAGGAACATGATGTCCCCCGGAGGGCGCTGGATGCTCCGGTAGTTCTCCTCCTCCAGGAAGTAATTCCTCAAGGGTGGCACGTTGGATAAGGCCTGTAGGGAGCAGCAGTAGGATGAGAAGGGATTTAAAAGATCAGCAAGTCCGACCGTTCCCCGTTGTATCGTCTGGGCTGGGTTGGGAGGGACCCCAAGGGTCACAGAGCTCCAACCCCCTGCCAGGGCTGGGAGGGACCCCAAGGGTCACAGAGCTCCAACCCCCCTGCCACAGGCAGGGACACCAACCTCCAGGCCTGGAGCTACACAAGGTGGCCCAGGGCCCCAGCCAACCTGGCCTTGAACACCCCCAGGGATGGGGCACCCACCCCCTCTCTGGGCAGCCTGTTCCAGCCCCTCACCACTCTCTCTGCAAAGAGCTTCCCCCCAGTCTCTCCTCTCATCCTTCCCTCCTTCAGCTTCACCCCATTCCCCTTGTCCTGCCATTATCCACCCTTTAACAAGCCCATTCCCCTCCTGTTTGGGTGCTCCTGAGCTGAACCAGCTCCCTGAGCACCTCATCTCCCCTTGTTTTAAACACCCCCAGGGGGTGACTCAGCCCCTCCCTGGGCAGCCTGTGCCACAGCCCCACAACTCTGCCAGGGAAGAACTTTGCCCTCCCAGCTGCTCTGCCCCTGCCCTGGTGCAGCTTGAGCCCATTGCCCCTTGTCCCAGCTCCTGTCCCCTGGCTGAAGAGACCATCCCCCACCTCTCTGCACCCTCCTGGCAGGGCAGGGGAGGTGGGGAGAAGGTCTCCCCTCAGCCTCCTCTTCTCCAGGCTCAACACCCCCAGCTCCCTCAGCTGGATTCACCCTCCAGCCCCTTCCCCAGCCTGGTTGCCCTTCTCTGGACTCACTCCAGGACCTCAATGTCCTTCTGATGCTGAGGAGCCCAGAACTGGACCCAGCACTGGAGCTGCAGCCTCCCCAGTGCCCAGTCCAGGGGCACAATCCCCTCCCCAGACCTACTGGCCACACTATTTCTGACACAAGCCAGGGTGCCATTGGCCTTCCTGGCCACCTGGGCACACTGCTGGCTCCTGTTCAGTTGCAGCCACCCAACACCCCCAGGTCCTTCTCTCCTGACAGCTCTCCAGCCAGTCTCCCCCAGCCTGTAGCTGCAGGGGGTTGTTGTGTCCCATGGGCAGCACTCTGCACTTGGCCTTGTTAAACCTCAGCCCATGGCTCCAGCCTGTTCACATCCCTCTGAAGAGCCTCCCTCCCCTCAGACAGATCAACACTGCCTCCTAGTTTAGTGTCATCTCCAAACTCACTGAGGGAACACCCCACCCCTTCACCCAGGTGAAGATGTTGAACAGAACAGCACCCAAAACTGTGGGTCCAGTTTATTTGGGGCTTTCACCCCAAAAACAAACCCTGGAGGTGTCATTTTTTCCCCCCTCCAAGTGATACCTGGAGCACAGCATTGGCATAGTCGTTGGCTTTGATGTTGTTGAGCCCCACAATGCCTGGTAGGTAGGTGGTGCCATCATAAGCCCTGGAGAGCTTGGCTTGCTTGTCCAGGTTGGTGATCTGCTGCGCGGTGAAGGTGGGTTTCAGCACGTACTGCAGGAGACCCAGAGTCAGGAGAAGGGGTGAGGGGGATGCAAAACACCCCCCCCAGCCCATCTCATCCCATCCCAACCCTGGGGTGGGTCAGATCTCCCTCTCAACCCCCCCAAAACTGACCGTGATGTCCTCCAGGGAGGAGTCGATGATCTCGTAGTTGTCGGGCAGGCAGTAGAACTTGAGGGTGTGGAGGTTGAGGAAGACGTGGTGGCTGAACTGCACGCTGTGGATGTAGGCATGGGACCTCAGCCCACGGCCTGGGGGGACAGCAAGGGCTCAGGGGAGGAAAGGGGGGTGTCTGTGGGGAGCTCAAGGGGAGCCCTCGGCTCCCCGGGAAGGATTGGAGGAAGCAGGAGGTGGGGACGGGGCTCAAGGGGTTCCCCACCCACATCTAAGGGGGTTCCTGCTCTCCCCAAAGGGCTACGGGCACACCCAGCTGCACCCCAGTGCTCAGGTGGCCCCCACAACCTCCATCAGCACCCCAGTGCTCAGGTGGCCCCCACAACCCTCATCAGCACCCCAGTTCCCAGGCCCCCCCCAGCAGCACCCCAGTCCCCAGGCCCCCCCCAGCAGCACCCCAATCCCCAGGCACCCCCCATCAGCACCCCAGTTCCCAGGTGGCCCCCCACAACCCCCATCAGCACCCCAGTGCTCAGGTGGCCCCCACAACCCCCATCAGCACCCCAGTTCCCAGGCCCCCCCCAGCAGCACCCCAGTCCCCAGGCCCCCCCCAGCAGCACCCCAGTTCCCAGGTGGCCCCCACAACCCCCATCAGCACCCCAGTTTCCAGGCACCCACCATCAGCACCCCAGTCCCCAGGCCCCCCCCAGCAGCACCCCAGTGCTCAGGTGGCCCCCACAACCCTCATCAGCACCCCAGTTCTCAGGTGCCCCCACAACCCCCATCAGCACCCCAGTTCCCAGGTGCTCCCCATACCCCTTGAAGATGCACCCCAGTTCTCAGGTACCCCCCACACCCCCCAGCAGCACCCCAGTCCCCAGCCCCCCCCCCCAGCAGCACCCCAGTTCCCAGGTGCCCCTAGCAGCACCCCAGCAGCACCCCAGGTGCCAGGCACCCCTCAGCAGCACCCTAGTTCCTAGGTGCCCCCCCAGCAGCACCCCAGTCCCCAGCTGCCCCTGTGCCCCCCCAGCAGTACCCCAGTTCCCTGGTGCCCCCAGCAGCACCCCAGTCCCCAGGTGTCCTCCAGTAGCACCCCGGTTCCCAGGCACCCCCCAGCAGCACCCCAGTCCCCAGGTGTCCCCCAGCAACACCCCAGCCCCCAGTCCTCCCCCATCAGCACCCCAGTTCCCAGGTGCCCCTGTGCCCCCCATCAGCACCCCAGTCCCCAGGAACCCCCATCAGCCCCCCAGTTCCCAGGTGCTCCTGTGCCCCCCATCAGCACCCCAGATCCCAGTCCCCCCCCATCAGCACCCCAGCTCCCAGGCACCCCCCAGCAGCACCCCAGTGCCCCCCAGCAGCACCCCAGTTCCCAGACACCCCCATCAGCACCCCAGTCCCCAGGTGTTGCCCATCAGGACCTCAGTCCCCAGACACCCCCCAACAGCACCCCAGTCCCCAGGTGCCCCCCCAGCAGCACCCCAGTTCCCAGGTGCCCCCCCAGCAGCACCCCAGTTCCCAGGTGCCCCTGTGCCCCCCAGCAGCACCCCAGCCCCCCCCAGCAGCACCCAGCTCACCCTGGAAGTACTTCCCACAGACCAGGCAGGCGTAGACGTTGATGTGGGAGAGGGAGATGGAGCAGAGCTTCTCAAAGTCGAAATCCAGGACGCTCCTGGGCGGGAGGGAGCAGCTGCAGGCTGGGGGGAGCCCCTGGGGATGGGGGAGCCCCCAGGGTACCCCAAAACACACCCCCTGTCCCCTCCACACCCCCCACACTCACTTGTTGATGGTGTCCAGGTAGGGGCAGTGCCGGCTGCGCTGGTCCTCGGGGTCGAAGCGGCCGTAGCGCACTGCGGGCAGCGGGGCAGCGCTCAGCGGGGCCCAGTCAGGGCCCAGCCAGGGCCCCCGGGGCCAGCCTGGTTCCCCTGGGGCCCAACCAGCACCCCCGGGGCCCAACCAGCACCCCCGGGGGCCCAACCAGCACCCCCGGGGGCCCAACCAGCACCCCCGGGGCCAGCCCGGTTCCCCCTGAGCCCAGCCAGCACCCCCGGGGGCCCAACCAGCACCTCCAGGGGCCCAGCCCAGTTCCCCAGGGCCCCAGTCAGCACCCCCAGGGCCAGCCCGGTTCCCCCTGAGCCCAGCCAGCACCCCTGGGGCCCAACCAGCACCCCCGGGGGCCCAACCAGCACCCCCGGGGCCAGCCCAGTTCCCCCTGAGCCCAACCAGCACCCCCAGGGGCCCAACCAGCACCCTCGGGAGCCCAACCAGCACCCTCGGGAGCCCAGCCAGCACCCCCTGGGCCAGCCCAGCTCCCCCTGAGCCCAGCCAGCACCCCCAGGGGCCCAGCCAGCACCCCCAAGGGCCAGCCCGGTTCCCCCGGAGCCCAACCAGCACCCCCGGGGGCCCAACCAGCACCCCCTGAGCCCAGTCAGCACCCCCGGGGCCCAGTCAGCACCCCCGGGGGCCCAGCCAGCACCCCCGGGGGCCAGCCCGGTTCCCCTGGGCCCCAGTCAGCACCCCCAGGACCAGCCTGGTTCCCCCTGAGCCCAGCCATCACCCCCAGGGGCCCAACCAGCACCCCCAGGGCCCAATCAGCACCCTCAGGGGCCCAGCCAGCACCCCAGGGGCCCAACCAGCACCCCCAGGGCCCAGCCCGGTTCCCCTGAGCCCAACCAGCACCCCCGGGGGCCCAACCAGCACCCCCGGGGCCTCCCGCCTTCCCCAGCCACGAGGCCCCAGGGTCATCCCGGTGCCCCCCCCATCCCCCGCACATCCCCGTGTGGCCCCACAGACCCCTCCCCCCACATACCCGGTCCCCGGTCCTGTGCCCTGTCCCCGGTTCCACCCCCGGCCCCACTCCCGGTCCCACCCCCGCCCTCCCAGCCCCTCTCCCGGCCCCTCTCCCGGTCCCCACCGGTAGGCTCAGGCTCAGGCTCCGAGTCACCATCAGGCTCCCGCTCCCGCTTCCCCCTCAGCGACCCGGTGGTGGTGGCGGCGGCGGAGCCGCCCCAGGTACCGACACCGATACCCGGTTCCCGCTTGACCCGGGCGGGCTCAGCCGGCAGCGGCAGCACCGGGGCCGCCTCCCGCCGCCCACGGTCCCGCTCCGCTTCCCGCCGGCCCCGGGGCCGCTCCGTATCCCCATCCCGGCGGCTCCGCGACGAGCCCCGTGAGGAGGAAGAGGAGGAAGAAGAGGAGGAGCCGCCGCCGCCGCTTCCCGAGCCCCGCGGGGCCGCCCGGGCCTCCCGCTCCCGCTTCCCGCGGCTCGACATCCCCCCCCCACCCACACTGCGCATGCGCGGCGGCGGCAGCAGGGGCGCAGCTCCCCACTGCGCATGCGCAGTGGGGAGCTGCGCCCCTGCTGCCGCCGCCGCGCATGCGCCACCGCCCCACCGGCAGCCTCCACGCTCCTTACTGCGCATGTGCGCGGCACACACACCCACCCCCCTCACAACACCCCCCCCTCCTCCTTCTGCGCATGCGCAGTGCCGCGCCCGCCGGCGGGGCTTTTAAAGGGGCCGCGTCCCCGTTAACGGCGCCGGGGCTGCGGTTCGGGGTTTGACTCCGGTTCCGCTTCCTGGGTGATGGAATCGCCTTCAGGTTGGCGCTGCCGGCCGGGTGGGCGGCTGGATATGAGCCACGGCTTCGTGCGGCACATCCGCCGGAACCAGATCGCCAGGTACCGGGACCGGCGGGACCCTCAACCGGCTCCGGGACCTTCCCGGGGGCTCCGGCTACGTAGTTACCGGGAATAACCCCCCCCCTTCCTCTTCCCCGTGCGCAGGGACGCCTACGAGCGGGCGGTGCGGCAGGCGCGGGGCCGGCCGCGGGGCCGCTTCACCCCCGGGACCCCCCGGCCCCGCCGTCCCGATCAGCAGGTGTACCGGCCCCGGCGGCACGGTGAGCTGGGGGGGGTGGGGGGGTGTCTGTGGGAGCGGGGAGTGGGGTTAGGGGGGGGTTATAGGGGGAGGGGGTGAGCTGGGGGGGTGGGGGTATGTAGGGAGGGTGCTGGGGGAGGGGGGGGACAGCCCTGGGGTGGGGGGCGGCATGGGGGGGGAGAGACCCTTGGGGGGGACACGGGGAGGGGTGGGGATGGGACACCCTGGGGTGGGGGGGGGGCATGGGGGGCACCCAGGGGTGGGTTGGGGGGGGACACACACCCGTGGGGGGATATGGGGAAGGATGGGGATGGGACACCGTGGGGTGGGGGGGTCATGGAGGGCACCCAAGGGTGGGCTGGGGGGGACACACACCCATGGAGGAGGAACACAGGGAGGGGTGGGGATGGGACACCCCGGGGTGGGGGGGGGCATGGGGGGCAACCAGGGGTGGGCTGGGGGGGACACACACCCGGGGGGGGGGGACACTGGGGGGGATGGGGATGGGACACCCCGGGGTGGAGGGAGCATGGGGGGCACCCAGGGGTGGGCTGGGGGGGGGGGGGCGGGAAGACACCCCTGGGGGGGACATGGGGAGGGATGGGGATGGGACACCCCGGGGTGGGGTGGGGGGGGCATGGAGAGCAGCTGGGGGTGGGGGAAGAGACCCCTGGGGGGGACACAGGGAAGGATGGGGATGGGACACCGTGGGGTGGGGGGACATGGGGGGCACCCAGGGGTGGGCTGGGGGAGGGGAGGGGGAAGACAACCATGGGGGCAACATAGATGGGGATGGGGATGGGACACCCCGGGGTGGGGGGTGCATGGGGGGTACCCAGAGGTGGGCTGGGGGGGGGAACACCCCTGGGGGGGACACGGGGAGGGATGGGGATGGGACACCCCGGGGTGGGGGAATGGGGGGCACCCAAGGGTGGGCTGGGGAGGGGGAAAGACACCCCTGGGGGGGACACGGGGAGGGATGGGACACCCCAAGATTGGGGGAGTATGGGGGGCACCCAAGGGTGGGCTGGGGGGGGGGGTGTCACCACCATCCCCCTGAAGCTGCCGGTGCTGCAGGGGGTACAGGGGGAGACTCCAGCCCGGGACCCCCCCCGGGTGACACCCGTGGGCCGCGGCTGTTCTGCCTGGAGTACGAGGGGGACGACGGCCACGTCACCACCGTCATCGTGCACCAGGTGGGGAGACCCCCCCCTGTGACCCCCACCCCCCCCTGTGACCACCACCCCCACCCCCTGACCACCCCCCTCCCTGTGACCACCACCCCCCGTGACCACCACCCCCCTCCATGTGACCACCACCCCCCCCCGTGACCCCTCCCGTGACCACCCCCCCCTCGTGACCACCACCCCCCCCTCGTGACCACCACCCCCCCGTGACCACCCCCCCCCGTGACCACCACCCCCTCCCCGTGACCCCCACCCCCTCCGTGACCACCCCCCCGTGACCCCCACCCCCGTGACCACCACCCCCTCCGTGACCACCCCCCCTATGACCACCACCCCCCTCCCTGTGACCACCCCCCCCGTGACCCCCCCTGTGACCACCCCCTCCCGTGACCCCCACCACCCCCCCGTGACCCCCACCACCCCCCCGTGACCCCCACCCCCCCCCGCGACCACCCCCTCCCCGTGACCCCCACCCCCTCCCCGTGACTCCCACCCCCCCCGTGACCACCACCCCCCCCGTGACCATCACCCCCCCCCCCGTGACCACCCCCCGCCGTGACCCCCACCCCCCTCGTGACCACCCCCACCCCCCTCGTGACCACCCCCCCCCGTGACCACCACCCCCCTCCCCGTGACCACCCCCCTCCCCGTGACCACCCCCCTCCCCGTGACCACCCCCCCCTGTGACCACCCCCCCCGTGACCACTCACACCCCCCCCTGCGACCCCCCCCCGTGACCACCACCCCCCCCGTGACCACCACCACCCCCCGTGACCACCACCCCCTCCCCGTGACCCCCTCCCGTGACCACCCCCCGCCCCCCTGTGACCACCCCCCGCCCCCCTGTGACCACCACCCCCCCCGTGACCACCCCCCCCCCGTGACCACCCCCTCCCGTGACCACCCCCTCCCGTGACCACCACACCCCCCCGTGACCCCCCCCCGTGACCCCCCCCCGTGACCACCACCACCCCCCCCTGTGACCACCCTCCCTGTGACCACCACCCCCCCCCCGTGACCACCCCCTCCCGTGACCCCCACCACCCCCCTCCATGTGACCACCACCCCCCCCGTGACCCCCCCCCCCCGTGACACCCCCCCCCGTGACACCCCCCCCTGTGACCACCCCCTCCATGTGACCACCACCCCCCCCCGTGACCACCCCCACCCCCCCCCAAATCCCAGGGAGCACCCACTGGTGCGGGCCGGGGGCCCCCATGGGTGACAGATGGGGGTCTGCAGGGTGACAGCGCCGAGGAGGTGACGCAGCAGGTCTGTGCCCGGAGCCCCCTGGAGCCCCCCCTGCGCCGGGCCCTCTGCCAGCGGGTGCAGGACGAGCTCAGCAAGCGCCGGGGGACGGGGTGACACCCCCCTCCCCCTCCCCTCTGCGTGTCCCCCCCACCCCTTCCCATCCCTCCCCATCCCTCAGGGATGGGGGGACCCCAGCTGGGTGCTGCTGGGGGGTAATAAAGGTGCTGGTGGCGTTTGGCACTGCCTGGGGAAACTGAGGCACGGGGGAGGAGGGGACCCTGCTGGGTGGCTGTGTCATGTCAGGTGGGTGATGGTGGGTGCCATGTCATCCCCCCCAACCCCCCAGGGTGTGCCCCCCACCCCAAGGTCCCCTGATTGGGTTCCCCCTAAAAACCAGTCTGGGGGCAGGGGAGTTACTGGTACCAGTTTGTTATTGGAGGGTGTCCCCAAAGCCCCCCCACCCCAAGGTCCCCACCCAGCCCTGATTGGGTTCCCCCTAATAAACCAGTTTGGGGTGGGGCGTGGGGGTCATGGAGTTACTGGAACCAGTTTGCTATTGGAGGGTGTCCCCAAAGCCCCCCCACCCCAAGGTCCCCACCCAGCCCTGATTGGGTTCCCCCTAAAAACCAGTCTGGGGTGGGGGGAAGGGGTCATGGAGTTACTGGTACCAGTTTGTTATTGGAGGGTGTCCCCAGTGCCCCCCAGCCCAAGGTCCCCTGATTGGGTTCCCCCTAAAAACCAGTCTGGGGTGAGGGGAAGGGGTCATGGAGTTACTGGTACCAGTTTGTTATTGGAGGGTGTCCCCAAACCCCCCCACCCCAAGGTCCCCTCCCAGCCCTGATTGGGTCCCCCCTAAAAACCAGTTTGGGGGCAGGGGGGAGTCATGGAGTTACTGGTACCAGTTTGTCATTGGAGGGTGTCCCCAAAGCCCCCCCAGCCCAAGGTCCCCTGATTGGGTTCCCCCTAAAAACCAGTCTTGGGGTGGGTCATGGAGTTACTGGTACCAGTTTGTTACTGGAGGGTGTCCCCAAGGTCCCCTGATTGGGTTCCCCATAAAACCAGTCTGGGGGCAGGGGGGGGTCATGGAGTTACTGGTACCAGTTTGTTATTGGAGGGTGTCCCCAAAGCCCCCCCACCCCAAGGTCCCCTGATTGGGTTCCCCCTAAAAACCAGTCAGGGGTGGGGGGAGGGGTCATGGAGTTACTGGTACCAGTTTGTTATTGGAGGGTGTCCCCAAAGCCCCCCCCACCCCAAGGTCCCCTCCCAGCCTTGATTGAGTTCCCCCTAAAAACCAGTCTTGGGGGGGGTCATGGAGTTACTGGTACCAGTTTGTTATTGGAGGGTGTCCCCAAAGCCCCCCCCCCCCCCCCCCCCAGGTCCCCTCCCAGCCCTGATTGGGTTCCCCCTAAAAACCAGTTTGGGGGCGGGGGGGGTCATGGAGTTACTGGTACCAGTTTGTTATTGGAGGGTGTCCCCAAAGCCCCCCCACCCCAAGGTCCCCTGATTGGGTTCCCCCTAAAAACCAGTCAGGGGTGGGGGGGAGGGGTCATGGAGTTACTGGTACCAGTTTGTTATTGGAGGGTGTCCCCAAAGCCCCCCCCACCCCAAGGTCCCCTCCCAGCCTTGATTGAGTTCCCCCTAAAAACCAGTCTTGGGGGGGGTCATGGAGTTACTGGTACCAGTTTGTTATTGGAGGGTGTCCCCAAAGCCCCCCCCCCCCCCCCCCCAGGTCCCCTCCCAGCCCTGATTGGGTTCCCCCTAAAAACCAGTTTGGGGGCGGGGGGGGTCATGGAGTTACTGGTACCAGTTTGTCATTGGAGGGTGTCCCCAGTGCCCCCCCACCCCAAGGTCCCCTGATTGGGTTCCCCCTAAAACCAGTCTGGGGTGGGGTCATGGAGTTACTGGTACCAGTTTGTTACTGGAGGGTGTCCCCAAGGTCCCCTGATTGGGTTCCCCCTAAAAACCAGTCTGGGGGCAGGGGAGTTACTGGTACCAGTTTGTTATTGGAGGGTGTCCCCAGTGCCCCCCACCCCAAAGTCCCCTCCCAGCCCTGATTGGGTTCCCCCTAAAAACCAGTCTGGGGTGGGTCATGGAGTTACTGGTACCAGTTTGTTATTGGAGGGTGTCCCCAGTGCCCCCCCACCCCAAGGTCCCCTGATTGGGTTCCCCCCTAAAAACCAGTCTGGGGTGGGGGTGGGTCATGGAGTTACTGGTACCAGTTTGTTATTGGAGGGTGTCCCCAAAGCCCCCCACCCCAAAGTCCCCTGATTGGGTTCCCCCTAAAAACCAGTCTGGGATGAGTCATGGAGTTACTGGTACCAGTTTGTTATTGGAGGGTGTCCCCAAAGCCCCCCCACCCCAAGGTCCCCTCCCATCCCTGATTGGGTTCCCCCTAATAAACCAGTTTGGGGTGGGGGGTGGGGGTCATGGAGTTACTGGTACCAGTTTGTTATTGGAGGGTGTCCCCAAACCCCCCCACCCCAAGGTCCCCTGATTGGGTTCCCCCTAAAAACCAGTCTGGGGGCAGGGAGGGGTCATGGAGTTACTGGTACCAGTTTGTTATTGGAGGGTGTCCCCAAACCCCCCCACCCCAAAGTCCTCTCCCAGCCCTGATTGGGTTCCCCCTAAAAACCAGTCTGGGGTGGGTCATGGAGTTACTGGTACCAGTTTGTTATTGGAGGGTGTCCCCAGTGCCCCCCCACCCCAAGGTCCCCTGATTGGTTTCCCCCCTAAAAACCAGTCTGGGGGGGGTCATGGAGTTACTGGAACCAGTTTGTCATTGGAGGGTGTCCCCAGTGCCCCCCCAGCCCAAGGTCCCCTGATTGGGTTCCCCCTAAAAACCAGTCTGGGGTGGGTCATGGAGTTACTGGTACCAGTTTGCTATTGGAGGGTGTCCCCAGTGCCCCCCCAGCCCAAGGTCCCCTGATTGGTTTCCCCCCTAAAAACCAGTCTGGGGGGGGTCATGGAGTTACTGGAACCAGTTTGTTATTGGAGGGTGTCCCCAGTGCCCCCCCAGCCCAAGGTCCCCTGATTGGGTTCCCCCTAATAAACCAGTCTGGGGTGGGTCATGGAGTTACTGGTACCAGTTTGTTACTGGAGGGTGTCCCCAAGGTCCCCTGATTGGGTTCCCCCTAAAAACCAGTCTGGGGGCAGGGGAGTTACTGGTACCAGTTTGTTATTGGAGGGTGTCCCCAGTGCCCCCCCAGCCCCCCGTTGGTGGCGGCTGCGTCCCAGCGGGGGTCTGGGGGACGGTGACAGCCATGGTGACAACAGCCGGGGGTGCCCGGGGCAGCCACAGCACCAGCCCCACAGCCAGGAGGAGGAGGAGGAGGAGGAGGAGGAGGAAGGCAGCCAGGCCCAGGGCCGCCATGCGCCGCCGCCGCGGTCCCTTGCGCTGCTGCCGCGCCACCGCCCGCGAGGTGCGCGAGAAGGCCTGGCCCTGGGGACACGGGGGCTGTAGGCTCAGGGGGACCAGGGGGGACAGGGGGGTGGCCCCCCCACCCCCACCCCAAGCCCCCACCCTATGGCCTCTGCAGGATGCACCCACCCTCTGCACCCCCTGGGCTGTGTCCCTATAGTGTGTCCCTATGGTGTGTCCCTATAGGGTGTCCCCTGGGCTATATATACATCCCTATAGTGTGTCCCTATAGGGTGTCCCTATACTGTGTCCCCTGGGCTATACATCCCCATGGTGTGTCCCTATAGTGTGTCCCTATGGTGTGTCCCTATAGGGTGTCCCCTGGGCTATGCGTCCCTATAGTGTGTCCCTATAGGGTGTCCCTATAGTGTGTCCCCTGGGCTATACATCCCCATGGTGTGTCCCTATAGCATGTCCCTATAGCGTGTCCCCTGGGCTGTGTGTCCCTATAGTGTGTCCCTATGGCGTGTCCCTATGGTGTGTCCCCTGGTCTATGTGTCCCTATAGTGTGTCCCTATAGCGTGTCCCCTGGGCTATACATCCCTATAGTGTGTCCCTATAGTGTGTCCCTATGGTGTGTCCCTTGGGCTATGTGTCCCCTGGGCTATGTGTCCCTATAGTGTGTCCCTATAGTGTGTCCCCTGGGCTATACATCCCCATGGTGTGTCCCTATAGTGTGTCCCTATAGTGTGTCCCTATGGTGTGTCCCCTGGGCTATACATCCCCATGGTGTGTCCCTATAGTGTGTCCCTATAGTGTGTCCCTATGGTGTGTCCCCTGGGCTATGTGTCCCTATACTGTGTCACTATAGTGTGTCCCTATAGTGTATCCCCTGGGCTATGTGTCCCTATGGTGTGTCCCTTGGGCTATGTGTCCCCTGGGCTATGTGTCCCTATAGAGTGTCCCTATGGTGTGTCCCCTGGGCTACGTGTCCCTATAGTGTGTCCCTATAGTGTGTCCCCTGGGCTATACATCCCTATAGTGTCCTCCCCAGGGCTGGATGTCCCTCTAGTGTCCCCCCCGGGGTCTACATCCCCATAGTGTCCCCCCCAGGGCTCTATGTCCCTATAGTGCCCCCCAGGGCTGGATGTCCCTATAGTGTCCCCCCGAGGGCTGTATGTCCCTATAGTGTCCCCCCAGGGCTGGATGTCCCTATAGTGGGCCCCCAGGCTCTACATCCCTCTTAGTGTCCCCCAGGGCTGGATGTCCCTATAGTGTCTCCCGGGCTCTCCATCCCTCTAGTGCCCCCCAGGGCTCTACATCCCTATAGTGTCCCCCCAGGGCTGGATGTCCCCATAGTGCCCCCCAGGGCTGGATGTCCCAGTGTCCCCCCCAGGGCTGGATGTCCCCCCAGGCTCTCCATCCCTCTAGTGTCCCCCCATGGCTGGATGTCCCTATAGTGTCCCCCAGGGCTCTCCATCCCTCTAGTGCCCCCCAGGGCTGCCTGTCCCTATAGTGTCCCTATAGTGTCCCTCTAGTGCCCCCCAGGGCTGCCTGTCCCTATAGTGTCCCTATAGTGTCCCCCCAGGGCTGGATGTCCCCCCGGGCTCTTCATCCCTCTAGTGTCCCCCCAGGGCTGGCTGTCCCCATAGTGTCCCCCCAGGGCTGGATGTCCCAGTGTCCCCCCCAGGTCTGGATGTCCCCCCTGGGCTCTCCATCCCTCTAGTGTCCCCCCCAGGGCTGTCTGTCCCTATAGTGTCCCCCCTGGGCTCTCCATCCCTCCAGTGCCCCCCAGGGCTGGCAGTCCCTGCAGCCCCCCGGCCGTGTCCCCCCCAGGGCTGCCTGTCCCTATAGTGTCCCCCCAGTGTCCCCCCCATGCCTGTCAGTCCCCGCAGCCCCCGGCCGTGTCCCCAGCCCCCGCCGTGCCCACCATGCTGCGCAGCTCCTGGGCGCGGGTGTCCAGCTCGCTCAGGCGCCCGTCCCGCTCCAGCGCCCGCGCCAGGTTCTGCCGCATCAGCTCCGCCACCTCCGCCGCCTCCCGCTCGCACCGCGCCAGCCCCGCCTGCGGCCACACGGGGGGGGACGGGGGGGACGGGGGGCGGGGGACACAGGGGTGGGGGACAGGGGACACGGTGGATGGGGGGACGGGGGACACGGGGGGGGACGACAGGGGATACGGGGGGGGGACGGGGGACACAGGGATGGGGGCACGGGGGGGACAGGGGACAGGGGTTGGGGACAGGGGACACGGGGGGAGGACGGGGGGGACGGGGGATGGGGGTGGGGGACAGGGGACACGGATGGGGGACACAGGGGTGGGGGACAGGGGACACAAGGGATGGGGGCATGGGGGTGGGACACAGGGGTGGGGGGATGGGGGGACAGGGGACACAGGGATGGGGTCGGGACACAGGGATGGGGGACAGGGGACACAGGGGACACAGGGGTGGGGACAGGGGACACGGGGGGGACGGGGGTTGGGGACAGGGGACACAGGGGTAGGGGACAGGGGACACGGATGGGGGTCACAGGGGTGGGGGACAGGGGACACGGTGGATGGGGGCACGGGGGGGGACGGGGGACACGGGGGGGGGGACGGGACAGGGGATACGGGGGGGGGACGGGGGACACAGGGATGGGGGCACGGGGGGGACAGGGGACGGGGGTTGGGGACAGGGGACACGGGGGGAGGACGGGGGGGGGACGGGGGACAAAGGGGTGGGGGACAGGGGACATGGGGGGACGGGGGGGACAGGGGACACAGGGATGGGGGACAGGGGACACAGATGGGGGACACATGGGTGGGGGACAGGGGACACAAGGGATGGGGGCATGGGGGGTGTGGGACACAGGGGTGGGGACGGGGAACACGGGGGATGGGGGCACGGGGGGGTGGGGGGGGACAGGGGACACGGATGGGGGTCACGGGGTGGGGGACAGGGGACACAGGGATGTGGGAGGGGGACACACAGGGATGGGGGACAGGGGACACGGGGGGGACGGGGGTTGGGGACAGGGGTGGGGGACAGGGGACACGGGGGGAGGGGGGGGACGGGGGACACAGGGTTGGGGGACACGGGGGACACGGGGGTGGGGACAAGGGACACAGGGATGGGGGACAGGACACAGGGATGGGGACAGGGGACACAGGGGTGGGAGAACAGGGGACACAAGGGATGGGGGCATGGGGGGGTGGGACACAGGGATGGGGGACGGGGGGGTGTGGGGGACAGAGGTGGGGGACGGGGGACACAGGGATGGGGGGACAGGGAGCGTGGGTACAGGGATGGGGGGATGTGGGACGGGGACACACAGGGATGGGGGGACAAGGGACACAGGGTGGGGGGATATGACACAGGGGTGGGGCACGGGGGGCACAGGGGTGGGGAACAGGGGACACAGGGATGGGGGATGGGGAGGGATGGGGGACAGAGGTGGGGGACAGGGGACACAGGGGTGGGGGACGGGACACAGGGGATGGGGCCATGGGGAGGGTGGGACACAGGGGTGGGGGGACAGGGGACACAGGGGTGGGGGACGGGATACAGAGATGGGGGGACGTGGGGGGTTGTGGGACACAGGGATGGGGGAACAGGGGACACAGGGACAAGGGGACATGACACAGGGATGGGCCACGGGGGATATAGGGATTGGGGAATGGGACACAGGGATGGGGGCACGGGGGACACAGGGGTTGGGGACAGGGGACACAGGGGTTGGGGACATGGTGGGGGGGTGGGACACAGGGATGGGGAACAGGGGACACAGGGGTGGGGGACGGGGGACACAGGGGTGGGGGACGGGACACAGGGATGGGGGCACGGGGGGGTGTGGGACACAGTGGTGGGGGACAGGGGACACAGGGATGGGAGAACAGGGGACACAAGGGATGGGGACATGGGGGGGTGGGACACAGGGGTGGGCGGATGGGGGCACAGGGGACACAGGGGATGAGGACATGGCGGGGGGGTGTGGGACACAGGGATGGGGGAACAGGGGACACAGGGGTGGGGGACGGGACACAGGGATGGGGGGACGTGGGGGGGTGTGGGACACAGGGATGGGCGAACAGGGGACACAGGGATGGGCGAACAGGGGACACAGGGACAGGGGACATGGCAATCTGTGGGACACAGGGACATGGGGCTGGAGGCCCTGGGACGGGAGGGGACGGGGACACGGGACTGTGGGGACACGGGACTGTGGGGACACGGGGGTGTGGGGACACAGGGACGGGGCCCAGGGTGCTGTGGGGGGACACAGGGACGTGGGGATGGGGGACATGGGGACACAGGGGCCCCGAGGGGACACGAGCACCCCAGGGAAGGGCCACGAGGGGGACAAACACCCCTTGAGGGGACACGGGGGGGGGACTGTGGGGATGTGAGGAGGGGACAGCGGGGACACGGGGGGATCCCGGGCCGAGGTGACACAGGACAGGGGTGGGGGGGGGGTGGGACACAGGGATGGGCGAACAGGGGACACAGGGATGGGCGAACAGGGGACACAGGGACAGGGGACATGGCAATCTGTGGGACACAGGGACATGGGGCTGGAGGCCCTGGGACGGGAGGGGACGGGGACACGGGACTGTGGGGACACGGGACTGTGGGGACACGGGGGTGTGGGGACACAGGGACGGGGCCCAGGGTGCTGTGGGGGGACACAGGGACGTGGGGATGGGGGACATGGGGACACAGGGGCCCCGAGGGGACACGAGCACCCCAGGGAAGGGCCACGAGGGGGACAAACACCCCTTGAGGGGACACGGGGGGGGGACTGTGGGGATGTGAGGAGGGGACAGCGGGGACACGGGGGGATCCCGGGCCGAGGTGACACAGGACAGGGGTGGGGGGGGGGGTGGGGGGGCCCTGGGGACACGGCCCCGGTGAGGAGCCACAGCCCGAGGGAGCGGCTGGACCGGGACACCCACACCCGGGGGCACCGGGGGCACCGGGAGGAGGGGACGTGGGGGGGGGGGGGACACCCGGGGGAGGGGGGACACCGGGACCGCGGGGTCCCGGAGCAGCTGGGGCAGGGGGGGTGGGGTGAGGGGGGGGTCCCGTCTGTCTGTCCGTCCTTCCCACCCCCCCGGGAAGCGAAAGTGAAAGCGGCGGCGGAGCCCCCGGTACTCACCATGGTCCCGCCGTGCCGGTACCGGGCTCGGTGCCCGGGTGGGTGCCCGGCCTGGAGCTCCCGGTCCCGGTTCCCCCCCTCACCCCCCCGTCCCACCCCGGGCACCAGAGGCCGCCCTTAGGGAGGGTCCGGGCCCGCCCCCTCTTCCCCCCCCCCCCCCCCCCAACATGACCGTGTGGCCCCTTCCCGGGTACCCCCCCCACCCCCCCCCAGACCCGTAGCCCCCCAGGGTGGGTGTCGCCAGGATCCCTCCCCCCCCCTCCCCAGCCCCGGGGGTGGGATGTGGGGTCCCCACCCCCCCCCGGACACCCACAGCTCCAGGTCGCCCACTCAACCTGCCCCTGGGGTCCTGCAGCCCCCCAAGATGTGGGGTCCCCTGAGCCCCCCCCCATCCTTAGGTCTCCCCAGCTGTGGGTCCCCAAAGACCCCCCCCCGTCCCTACAGCCCCCCCTCCGGATGGGGGACACCCCCTCTGTGACCCCCACGTTCCTACAGCCCCCTAAATACAGGTGTGTCCCCCACAGCCTCTCTCCATCCCTGAGACCCCCCTGTACCCCCACCCATACCCCCCCTTTACCCCCCCTTTACCCCTCCCAGTCCCTCAGGGTGGCAGTGCCACCAACACTGTGCCCTTTGTCCCCTGGCACCACCCGCCTGCCTGGCACCAGTGTCCCCCCCCCAAACACACACCAGCCTCATACAACTCCTCAGCGCTGTATTTGGGGGGGTGGGAGGCAGGAAAAGGGGGGGGTCAGGTGGGGATGGTGCCGGTGGCCAGGAGGATGATGAGGATGAGGACGATGACGCCCACGAGGCCGAGGATGAGGAGCAGCTTCATGTTCTTCCACCAGTACCGCCGGGCCATCTTCTGCGACGTGGTCTTGAAGTGCTCTGACTGCAGGGGGGGGGGACACACACTCAGGGGTGGGGGGCATGGGGACACCCCCTGCCACTGCACCCCCCCCACATATGGGTGGGCCCCATATAGCCCAGCCTGGGCACCCCACAGAGGCACCAGGAACACCCCCCCCCATCAACAACACCCGCTGTGACCACCCCCCGGGATGCCCAGGGACACCCTGGGGGCACCCTGCGGCCACCCTGGGGACACCCACCGTCCCCATGGGCCCCCTCAGGGACCCCATTCACCCTCAGGGACCCCCATGTCCCCTCTGGGATCCATCCCCAGGTGCCACCCTGGGGACACCCCGCTGCCACCCTGGGGACACCCACCGTCCCCCTGAGCCCTGGAGCCCCCTCAGGGACCCCCATGTCCCCTCTGGGGTCCATCCCCAGGTGCCACCCCCACCCACTGTGGTGCCACCCTGGGGATACCCCGCTGCCACCCTGGGGACACCCACTGTCCCCCTGGGCTCTGGAGCCCCCTCAGGGACCCCATCCACCCTCAGGGACCCCCATGTCCCCTCTGGGGTCCATCCCCAGGTGCCACCCCCACCCGCCGCGGTGCCACCCTGGGGACACCCACCGTCCCCCTGGGCTCTGGAGCCCCCTCAGGGACCCCATCCACCCTCAGGGACCCCCATGTCCCCTCTGGGGTCCATCCCCAGGTGCCACCCCCACCCACCACGGTGCCACCCTGGGGACACCCACCATCCCCCTGGGCCCCCTCAGGGACCCCATTCACCCTCAGGGACCCCCATGTCCCCTCTGGGGTCCATCCCCAGGTCCCCTTTGCTGCCATGGTGCCACCCTGGGGACACCCACCGTCCCCCTGAGCCCTGGAGCCCCCTTATGGACCCCCATGTCCCCTCTGGGGTCCATCCCCAGGTGCCACCCTGGGGACACCCCGCTGCCACCCTGGGGACACCCACCGTCCCCCTGATCCCTGGAGCCCCCTTAGGGACCCCATCCACCCTCAGGGACCCCCATGTCCCCTCTGGGGTCCATCCCCAGGTGCCACCCCCACCCATTGCAGTGCCACCCTGGGGACACCCACCATCCCCCTGGGCTCTGGAGCCCCCTTAGGGACCCCCATGTTCCCGCTGGGGTCCATCCCCAGGTGCCCTTTGCCACCATGGTGCCACCCTGGGGACACCCACCATCCCCCTGAGCCCTGGAGCCCCCTCAGGGACCTCCATGTCCTCTCTGGGGTCCATCCCCAAGTGCCACCGCCACCCGCCGTGGTGCCACCCTGGGGACACCCACCGTCCCCCTTGGGCTCTGGAGCCCCCTCAGGGACCCCCATGTCCCCTCTGGGGTCCATCCCCAGGTGCCCTTTGCTGCCGCGGTGCCACCCTGGGGACACCCACTGTCCCCCTGAGCCCTGGAGCCCCCTCAGGGACCCCATCCACCCCCAGGGACCCCCATGTCCCCTCTGGGGTCCATCCCCAGGTGCCACCCCCACCCACCGTGGTGCCACCCTGGGGACACCCACCATCCCCCTGGGCTCTGGAGCCCCCTCAGGGACCTCATCCACCCCCAGGGACCCCCATGTCCCCTCTGGCGTCCATCCCCAGGTGCCCTTTGCCACCATGGTGCCACCCTGGGGACACCCACCATCCCCCTGGGCTCTGGAGCCCCCTCAGGGACCCCACTGACTCTCAGGGACCCCCATGTCCCCTCTAGGGTCCATCCCCAGGTGCCACCCCCCACCCACCACGGTGCCACCCTGGGGACACCCCACTGCCACCCTGGGTTCTGGAGCCCCCTCAGGGACCCCCATGTCCCCTTTGGGGTCCATCCCCAGGTGCCACCCTGGGGATACCCCACTGCCACCCTGGGGACACCCACCATCCCCCTGAGCCCTGGAGCCCCCTCAGGGACCCCATCCACCCTCAGGGACCCCCATGTCCCCTCCGGGGTCCGTCCCCAGGTGCCCCCGCGCCCGCACCGTGGCCTCCAGGTCCTGGCTCTTGCTGTGGAGCTGCTCCAGGTTCTCGCCCCGCGCCAGGATCCGCTCCACGTTCTGGGTCATGATGGTCTTGACCCCTTCCACCTCCTGCTGCAGGGTCCGCACGCGCCCGAGGCCCGCGGTGCCGCCCGCGTCGCCAACCGCGTCGCCCACCGCCCCGCTGCCCGCCATGCTGCCCGCCTGGGAGAGTGGGGTGGGCGTCAGGGCGGGCAGCTGGCGGCAACCCCGGCACCCCATAGGCACCCCAAGCACCCTATAGGATACCCCATAGGCACCCAAGCACCCTATAGGATGGCCAGGCAACCCCGGCACCCCAAGCACCCTATAGGATACCCAGGCAACCCCGGCATCCCATAGGCACCCCAAGCACCCTATAGGATACCCAGGCAACCCCGGCACCCCATAGGCACCCCAAGCACCCTATAGGATACCCAGGCAACCCCAGCACCCCAAGCAACCTATAGGATACCCCATAGGCACCCAAGCACCCTATAGGATGGCCAGGCAACCCCAGCACCCCAAGCACCCTATAGGATACCCAGGCAACCCCAGCACCCCATAGGCACCCCAAGCACCCTATAGGGTGGCCAGGCAACCCCAGCACCCCAAGCACCCTATAGGATACCCAGGCAACCCCGGCACCCCATAGGCGCCCCAAGCACCCTATAGGGTGGCCAGGCAACCCCAGCATCCCATAGGCACCCCAAGCACCCTATAGGATACCCAGGCAACCCCGGCACCCCATAGGCACCCCAAGCACCCTATAGGATACCCAGGCAACCCCAGCACCCCAAGCAACCTATAGGATACCCCATAGGCACCCAAGCACCCTATAGGATGGCCAGGCAACCCCAGCACCCCAAGCACCCTATAGGATACCCAGGCAACCCCAGCACCCCATAGGCACCCCAAGCACCCTATAGGATGGCCAGGCAAGCCCGGCACCCCAAGCACCCTATAGGATACCCAGGCAACCCCAGCACCCCACAGGCACCCCAAGCACCCTATAGGGTGGCCAGGCAACCCCAGCATCCCATAGGCACCCCAAGCACCCTATAGGATGCCCAGGCAACCCCAGCACCCCACAGGCACCCCAAGCACCCTATAGGGTGGCCAGGCAACCCCAGCATCCCATAGGCACCCCAAGCACCCTATAGGGTGGCCAGGCAACCCCGGCACCCCATAGGCACCCCAAGCACTCTATAGGGTGGCCAGGCAACCCCGGCACCCCATAGGCACCCCAAGCACCCTATAGGATGGCCAGGCAACCCCAGCACCCCAAGCACCCTATAGGATACCCAGGCAACCCCGGCACCCCATAGGCACCCCAAGCACCCTATAGGGTGGCCAGGCAACCCCAGCATCCCATAAGCACCCCAAGCACCCTATAGGATGGCCAGGCAACCCCAGCACCCCATAGGCACCCCAAGCACCCTATAGGATGGCCAGGCAACCCCGGCACCCCATAGGCACCCCAAGCACTCTATAGGGTGGCCAGGCAACCCCAGCACCCCATAGGCACCCAAGCACCCCCCCCCATGTACTCCCCCCAGGCACCCCAGCACCACCCCTCAGGCATCCCAGATGGTCCATACGCACCGTGGGCACCCTATAGGCACCCTATAGGCACCCTGAGCACCCACCAAGCACCCTATAGACACCCTATAGGCACCCTGAACACCTGCCAAGCACCCTATAGGCAGCATATAGGCACCCTATAGGCACCCTGAGCACCTGCTAAGCACCTTATAGGCACCCTATAAGCACCCTATAGGCACCCTGAGCACCTGCCAAGCACCCTATAGACACCCTATAGGCACCCTATAGGCACCCTACAGGCACCCTGTGTCTACACCAAGCACCTGTTGAACTCCCCATGGGGCCCCAGGGCACTTCCCAGGCACCCTATAGGCACCCTATAGGCACCCTGAGCACCTGCCAAGCACCCTATAGGCACCCTATAGGCACCCTGAGCTCCTGCCAAGCACTCTATAGGCACCCTACAGGCACCCTGAGCACCTGCCAAGCACTCTATAGGCACCCTATAGGCACCCTGAGCACCTGCCAAGCACCCTATAGGCACCCTATAGGCACCCTGAGCTCCTGCCAAGCACTCTATAGGCACCCTATAGGCACCCTGAACACCTGCCAAGCACCCTATAGGCACCCTATAGGCACCCTGAGAACTCAGCACCCCATAGGCACCCCCAGGGCACCCCACTGGCACCCCCAGCACCCTATACCCTCCCAAACACCCCAGACCTCCCAATCCCCCCCCCCGCCAAGCACCCTATAGACACCTTGGGCACCATCTGGCACCCTACAGACGCCCCTGGGCACCCTATAGACACCCCCCAAAGCCCTGAGAGGAGCCCCCAGCGCCTTAGAGGCACCCCAAGTACCCCAGAGCCCCCTAAACGCCCCCCCTGAGCACCCCACAGGGCCCTGGGGACTCCCCAGGTGCCCCATAGCGCCCCATAGCGCCCCATAGGGCCCCATAGCGCCCCATAGCGCCCTATAGAGCCCCATAGAGCCCCATAGCGCCCCATAGAGCCCCATAGAGCCCCATAGGGCCCCATAGCGCCCCCCAGCCCCCAGCCCCACCATGGCCGGGCCGCTCCGCTCCGCTCCGGCCCCGCCGCGGCCCCTCACCCCGCCCCGCCCCGCTCGGGGCTTCCGGGAGCGGCGGCCCCGGGAGGGGGGCGGGGTCAGGGCGGGGCGGGGGTGGGTACGGCGGGGTCAGAGGTCACCGCGGGGTCAGGGGGCGATGGCGGCTGGAGGGGGGGGTGGAGGAGGGAGGGGGGGGGTGATGCGCGACACCCCCCCCGCTACTCCCGGAGGGGCGGCGCTGATTGGCTGCCGCGCCCCCGCTGTTCCCGGAGGGGCGGCGCTGATTGGCTGCCGCACCCACACCCTTCCCGGAGGGGGAGGCGCTGATTGGCGGCCACACCCCCCTCGCTCCTCCCGGTGGGGGCGGTGCTGATTGGCGGTCGCACCCCCCGCCCTTCCCAAAGGGGCGGCGCTGATTGGCGGCCACACCCCGCCCTTCCCAGAGGGGCGGCGCTGATTGGCTGCCGCACACCCCCAGCTCCTCCTAGAGGGGGCGGTGCTGATTGGCGGCCGCGCCCCCCCCCCGCTCTTCCCAGAGGGGGCGGCGCTGATTGAGCGGGGGGGGCTCCACCCAGAGGGGGCGGCGCTGATTGGCTGCCGCGCCCCCGCCCTTCCCAGAGGGGGCGGCGCTGATTGGCGGCCACACCCCCTCTCCTCCCAAAGGGGCGGCGCTGATTGGCGGCCGCGCCCCGTGACGTGGCGGAGGGGGCGGGGCTGTGGCGATGGCGGCAGCGGGTGAGGACCGGGGAGGACCGGGGGGGACCGGGCGATGGGTCCGTTCCCGGGACCCCCGGGTCCCTCCCCCCCCCGGCTCAGCCCCGTCCCGCCACAGGCCCCGCGCGGCGCAGGCGGCCGGAGCGGGAGGAGACGCCGGGGGAGCGGCGGCCACCGGGTCCCGCCGGCCCCGCCAAGGCGACCGGGCCCGGGCCTGGGCCCGGCTCAGCCCAGCGGCTCTTGGGCTTCGAGCTGCGGGACCTGAGGCGCTGGAACCGCTTCGTGCGGCTGCTGCACCGGCCCACGGACCCCG